>NW_005871712.1:136539-153857 GCF_000147115.1 Myotis lucifugus | reverse complement strand
GAGGAGGAGGAGGAGGAGGAGAAGGAGAAGGAGAAGGAGAAGAAGAAGAAGAAGAAGAAGAAGAAGAAGAAGAAGAAGAAGAAGTAGTAGAAGGGATAAAAAATATGAACAATAAAATGGCAGTAAGTACATATCTATCAGCAATTGAATCTAAAAAATCAAAATAAATGAACAAGAAATCTAATGAAAAAAACAACTAATGAATAAAATAGAACCAGAGGCATGGAAACATGGAACAGATTGATGAATCTCAGAGGGAAGGGGAAAGAGAGGGGAGCAGGAAGAGATTAACTGAAGGATTTATATGCATATATGCATTACCTATGGACACAGACAATAAATAGAGTGGTGAAGGCCTGGGGTGGGGTGGCATCCAGGTGAAGGGGGGCAATGGGGAGGGGAAAGGGGGGACATCTGTAAAACTCTCAACAATAAATAGTTTAAAAATTAAGAAAAAAAGCTCAAAAATGTTAACTATTAAAGCTATGTGATGTGTAGATGGGAGTTCATGAAACTATTCTCTCTTTACTTTTGTGTATAATTGAAAATGTCCATATAAAAGGTTTCAACACATAAGCTCAAATTATAAAATTATTTATATGCATATAATACTTTTTATTTATATATATTTATACATACATAATGTGTTTGTTTTATACTGTCAGTTAAAATATGAACAATATTTAAAACATCCAATCCCAAAAGGTCCAAATATTTAAAATAACACTCCTGATATGGTCATATAACATTACCTATATGTTAAGTATCTTTTCTATTTATTTAAATGTTAGAAAAGTTTTACTTTCTTGTGAAATCAATTATTAAGCAATTTTAAAAAGAGCTCAAAGCAGAAAATAAACTTAAAATGAAGATTATGACTCAATTTCAAACCACTAGCACACACATACTGAATGATTTCCAGTTGGCTTTGGATACTATTGGCTTGGCTTCGAGCACTGCTAGCTTTCTCAGTGAGTCCTGTTATTTCTATTTCATGTTCACTTATTAACTGCTCAATCCTGTAAAAAAAAAAGTGGTGATTGTTATTTGATACAGAAGATTATGCGTGTAAATTATGCAAAAAATTAATAATTTTCAATACTCTCAAATTTTGTTTTGGCTTTGAATATGCTGCTCTTTTTACTACAAGTGTCTAAGTCAGGTATAGAGTCCTTTATCTAAATCCTTTGGGGACCAGCTAGGTTTTGAAATTCAGAATTTTAAAAAATTTTAAAAAGGTAATAAATTATAAGGACTATATATTATATGATATCCCCAGAGAGATCTGGGGAAGTGTCCTATAGGCCAAACATATTACTAATGCAACAACAGGCTTTAAAATATTCACTAAATCATAAAGACGATAAAAAGCTTTACATTTGCTCAGGTCAGATTTGCCAACAAATGAGTGACAAAGGTTTTCTCTTTGACCAAACTTTAGTCGGGCTCCTCTGAGCCTGCGTCTCAACTAGGCCCTCCCGCCCCCCTCCACCCCCTTAATATGCCTGGGCTTAGTAAGAATCTTGCTAAGTTAGTTTAGTGAGACTCCCCTCACCCTTGATGTATCCTCTTGGCAATTTTCACCCAATGACCCCCTCACCCTGCTTCTCGCTATGAATCCTGGCTTGTCTTTGTTCTAGCAGTTGAGCCTGATCTCTCTTTAATGCAAACTCCTATGTCGGGGTTCTTGTTCCAGCATTAAGAAGGAAATCTGGAGAAGGCTGTGCGTAGATTAAATAGGAGTCCAGAGACGAAATATAATTTTGAAAGGCATTTGGGGGTCAGAGGAGCCTAGTTTAAAGGAAACTAAGATCTCCTTGTCTCAGGACCCCATGCTTTTTATTAACACAAATTGTCCTGAGGCCAGGCAGAGATATACACTTCACAGGGTCAGGGTTTCGTATACAGAGGCATAGTCAGGATGGGGGAATTAGCCTACGGATGTTCAGGTGTTTGGCCAGTAGGAGGCAATAACATATAGATTAAGATGTCCTGAGCTGTCTGGCAGCAAACAATCAATTTAATGTATCCTATTCAGGTTTGGGGAAATGCCATCAGCCCTACTGTCATGCTGGAACTGGCTTCCCACACTCCTATTTCAATAGTTTTGAATAAAATCTTCCCTACTGTTTTATGTTGTTGTTGTTTTTTAAAATATATTTTTATTGATTTCAGAGAGGAAGGGAGAGGGAGAATCATTGATTGGCTGCCTCCTGCAGGACCCACACTGGGGACTGAGCCTGCAACCTGGGCATATGCCCTGGCCAGGAATTGAACCGTGACCTCCTGGTTCATAGGTTGACGCTCAACCACTGAGCCACGTTGGCTGGGCCTTCCCTACTGTTTTAACAAGTGTCCGAATAATTTTTTTCTTTAAAAATTCACCACAAACCTATGGAAAACAAATTTCTGTGTTTCAGAGCTTCTTAGATTTTGCAATTACTGATGAGGGATTGGAGACTTGTGGTAGTTTCCCTGTGAGTCTCTAGCTCAGTCAGGCACTTACCTATCTTGATGTTGTTGAAGAAGCAGCTCTATTTTGTTCTGTGATTCAGATTTCAGTGCTTCCAGCTGATCCTCTACCTAGTTATAAAAAAAAGATGTGGATTTAGAATCCAGTAAAACTAAAGCTTGGAAAATTTAGAGATTTTTCAACTGATGGAATGCTTTACTAAGATGCAAATAGAACTAATACTTAAATTGGATACATTCTGTCACTGTATTTTATTAGATCTTTTACTTTGGCTATACTCTCATGAAGCTTTACAGGTCAATCAAGCTATTCCCTTTATTATAAGAGATCATTGTGGAAGCAACTCCATTATTTTTTAGAGTATAAAAATGAGAACTTACTTTTAAGAATTTAAAAAATTACATGCCTAATACTATTGTCTTAATAAATTTTTATATAAAATTGAAGTAGTGTTCTCACCACTTACTGGAAATATCCTCCCTTTAAGATAAGAAATCTCTGTGTCTAATTCTCTTAGGATTTTACTAATAGCTGAGCCCATGTTGCGGAAGTGGATAGTAGACAGGCTGTCGTGTTCATATATTTTCTTGCCTGAGGCTTGTTCAAAGTCAACTAGGATTGATCGGATTTCATGAAGCACTCCCTCATGACTAAGCATCATCTTTCTTAGCTGATCTATCTGTGTGTTGCTATCATTCAGCATGTCCTCCTTAAGGCTTCTAGCAGCTTCAAGTTCATGAACTGTATTTTGAAGCTGATTTTTTAAATCCTCCTGGGACTGATTCTCCCGTCGTCTATGAAATAAATAAAAGAGAAAAAATAATATTGATGAAATTCATAATCACACAAGTGGTAATATAGTACAAAGAGTAAAGCTCTAAGATAATTGCAGGTAACAGATCCCAACCTGATGTCCACCATGGCATCTCTCTCCATTTGCATCTCTTGAAGTTTTGTTTGTAAATCAATGACTGACTGCCTTAAGTAAAACTTCTGTTTCTCATGCAATTCATTGCTCTGAAAAAATAAGATGCCATGCAAATTAGTCTTTTCTTTTTAATTAAATTTATTGGGGTATCATCTATAATAATAAAAGCATAATATGAATGACCTTCCAGACAATCTTCCGGATGAAGCCAGGGCTGTGAGGGCCGAGCCCCTTGCACGAATTTCATGCATCGGGCCTCTAGTTGGTTAATAAAATCATATAGGTTTCAGGTTAGTTAATGAAATTATATAGGTTTTTATAGTACATCATGTGTTTATTGTCAAATTAGTCTTCATCAGAGGAACATATTTTCTTACAGCCAGTAATTTCCAAAATCTATATATTATTGATTTTTATTTTTATTGTTGACATTATTACAGATGTACCCATTTCACACAAACACACACACACACACACACAGACCCCTTCCCCTCTGACATCTGTCAGTCTGTTCTATATATCCATGCCTCTGTTTCTACTCTGTCTGTCAGTTTACTTTGCTCATTAGATTCCACATATAAGTGAGATAATATAGTATTTGTCTTTCTCTGACTTAGTACAATACTCTCCAGATCCATCCATGCTGTCCCCAAGGGTAAAATTTCCTTCTTTTTTTACAGCCATGTAGTATTCCATTGTGTAAATATGACACAACTTTTCTTTTTAATCATCACCAAGGATATGTTTTTATTGATTTTAGAGAGAGAAGAAGGGAGGGAGAGAGGAAGAGAGAGAGAGAGAGAACAAGAAAGAGAGAGAGATAAATGTGAGAGAGAAACATCAATTGGTTGCCTCTCACATGCACCCTGACCGGGGATCAAACCAGCAACCGAGGTATGTGCCCTGACCAGAAATCAAACCCACAGAGCCACCCAGCTAGGGCTATACCACAGCTTTTGTATCCACTCATCTACTGATGGGTACTTGGACTATTTCCAGATCTTGGCTATTGTAAACAATGCTGCTATGAACATAGGGGTGCATATATTCTTTTGAATTAGTGTTTCAAATTCTTAGGATATATTCCCAGAAGTTAGTATGTAGACTTTTCATCAGTCCAACTTTTAATACTGAAATAGAAGGCATAGACCTAATTAGCAAGTTTAACCAATAAATCCATTATGTTTTCCTTCTAGAAAGTTTAGGTTCTATTCCAAGGCATTGTGCCTCACTACCTTCCCAAACCAGCATCAGGTACTGAAAGAAAAGATTGCAACTCACTTCATTTAGTCTTTTCTGCAAATCTTTGACTTGATGTGAATATTCCTCCAAAACACGTTCGATGTGTTCTTTTCCAGGGTAAGGGATGACTTTCCTGTGAGAATCAGGTTCTACTTCATATTTAGGGAAAAGGGGGATTTGTGTCACAATCCCAGGTGCTGATGCGTTTTCAATTATTGTACCACGTATAGGTGACATAAAATATGGACTTGAAGAACCTAAATATTAAAGAATTAATTGATTAACTTATTACTAACATCATTTTGTGGCAATCATTATCTTAGATGATTCCCTTACTGTACTTTGAAGGAGCTCAAGGTCTCCTGAGGCAAATAGACAAGTGAAAGTACCCCAGAGAGAGGAGCACATGGTAAAAAGGAGGAGCAGATTAGGAAGAAGGAGGGAGTTTTACCTGATAGTGATCAAGTGATGCTTGAGCTGAATGAGCCTTGTCTGGAGGACGAGAAGAGGAAGGGCATTCCAGATAGTGGGAGCCCCATAATTATTGGCAAGGAGGCTTAAGACAGCATGGCATATTCTGGGTGAAAGGAAAGTAGTGGCCAGGTATGAAAATGAAAATGTAGGACAGATAATGAAGGGCCTTGTGGGGTCATGCCAGGGAGTTTGGATTCATCTTGAAAGCTCTGAGGAATCATTAAATGATTTGAAAGTAGGGGGTCAATATAAGTAGGTCTGCGTTTTGAAAAAGTTCTCTGGCTTCGGTGTGGAGAATGCATCAATGGGGATAAAACTGAAGGTAGAGAATCCACATAGGAAAAGGCTTTCAATGATTCAGGCAAGAAATAGCAAGGGTGTGCCCTAAAGCAGAGGCAGTGGTGACAGAAACAAAAGCATGGATTTGAGAAATACATGTGAAGTAAAAGAGAGGAAAGTGTCAAGTATTTCTCTTGGGTTTGGGCTTCAGCAACATCCAATGAGGATGTTTGGTTTGCAAATACTGAACATAGACCTGAAGTTTAGGAGTGAATCTTTGCTTCAGAGATTGGGATTTGGGAATTATCAGCATATGAATTCTAGCAAATCCTTGGTGTCAACGGGATCATCTAGGGATAGTATATAGAGTGAAAAGGGAAGAGGATCAAGAAGAGTGCTCTGAGGAAATACCAATAGTTAAAGAAAAAAAACCAAAAGAGTGAAACCCAGGAAGATTCACAGAAGACCCATAAAGGTTTGAGAGAATTATCTTCAAGACACACTGCTGGCTTGCACTAAGAGACAGAGATAGTGTGAGATAGTAAGAGGCCATTCCATAAGCAGGCTGAGAAAAGCACTCAACTGAAACTATATGCTACCTTTCATGTAAAAGAAAAGACTCAAAGTCAGACTCAAGAGTCAAAGAATGGTGCCAAGAACCATGAACAATTATTTCCAGACCAAAGAACCTAGCCTATATAATAGAAGAGAAACATGCAAATTAACCGTCCCTCTGCTACGCTCAAGCCACGCCCACACAGCCATGCCCACCAGCCAATCAGGAGCAAGCATGCCAATTAACCCAACTAAGATGGCGGCGGCCACAGAGCTGGAGCGAGCAGGAGGTTTAGGTTGCCTCCAGCGATGGAGGAAGCCAAGCTTCCCGCATGCCCTAGCAGACCTGGGCTCCGCTCAAGGCTACAAAGTTTCAATTATAGAAGATAAATAAATCCCAGAAAAAAAGAAAAAAAGGAGAGGCTGGGATCTTTGGCCGCTGGGGGTGTGTGGCCAGCCTGAAAACCGCCCTCAGCCCCTCACCCAGGCAGGCCAGGACCCCCAGTGGGGACCCCCACCATGATCCGGGACACTCTTCAGGGCAAACCAGCCGGCCCCACCCATGCACCAGGCCTCTATGCTATATAATAAAAGGGTAATATGCAAATTTACCCTAACAGCCGAATGACTGGGAATGACTGGTCACTATGACACACACTGACCACCAGGGGGCAGATGCTCAATGCAGGAGCTGCCCCCTGGTGGTCAGTGCGCTCCCACAGGGGAAGCTCTGCTCAGCCACAAGCCAGGCTGACAGCTGCCAGCACAGAGGTGGTGGCGGGAGCCTCTCCTGCCTCCTCAGCAGCACTAAGGATGTCCGATTGCAGTTTAGCCCTGCTCCCCGCTGCAAAGTGGACATCCCCCAAGGGCTCCCAGGCTGCCAGAGGGATGTCTGACTGCCAGCTTAGGCCCAATCCCCCAGGGAGCGGGCCTAAGCCAGCAGGTGGACATCCCCCAAGGGGTCCCAGACTGTGAGAGGGCACAGGCTGGGCTGAGGGCCGCCCCCCCCCCCCGCCAGTGCACAAATTTTTCTGCACCGGGCCTCTAGTATACATATAAAAGCCTAAGCAACCAACCGTTCAAACATGCAACCAGTAGCTATGATGCACACTGACCACCCGGGGGCAGATGCTCAACAGGCATAGGAACATGGAAGAGATTGATGAATCTCAGAGGGAAGGGAGGAGAGGGGAGGGAGGGAAGAGATTAACCAAAGATCTTATATGCATACTAGAGGCCTGGTGTGTGCACCAGTGGGTTCCCTCAGCCTGGCCTGCACCCTTTTGCAATCCCCGAGGATGTCGGACTTATCCCCGCAGGCCAGGCCAAGGGACCCCACTGGTGCACGAATCCATGCACTGGGCCTCTAGTATTAAATAAGACAAAGTGCACTTAAAGTTAAAAGGCACATTCTACAATATATTACTTCTATTCCTAGCCAGTTTTGCTCAGTGGATAGAACATCAGCCTGAGAACTGAAGGTGCCCAGGTTTGATTCTGGTCAAGGGCACATGCCCTGGTTGTGGGCTTGATCCCCAGTAGGGTGTGTGCAGGAGGCAGCCAATCCATGATTCTCTCTCATCATTGATGTTTCTATCTCTCTCTCCCTCTCCCTTCCGCTCTGGAATCAATAAAAATATATTTTAAAAACTATATATCTTCTAATTGTCTGATATAACACCCACTTAGATAAAACATAAATTGTGTTATATGAACGGAAATTAAAGAATTTCTGAAAAATAATACCAACGAAAACACTACACATCAGAATCTGAGATACAGTTCTGTGAATAGAAGGAGCAAGACTTAGTACCTGACTGGCTGTGAGGGTTGGTAAGAGAAAAGAAGTCAAAATGATACAGAATTCTAGCTTAGAGTCGATGAAGGAAGAGAGATGTTTAGGGAAACATGGAATGTGTTCAAGTACCTCAACATGGAAACAATTTCTAAGCCAAAAATGTAATGTTAACATATGCTAAAAAAAACCCAAAAACCCAGATATGCTATTTTTAAAAGAGTAAACAATTTCTCAAAAAGTAGACTTATACACATTCATGGCCAAGGTCTGTACCGAATAGTTAAGCATACTAAAAGCAGTAGCTTGAATGAATACTAAACTGCTTAACTCTATTTTTTCCCATTGCTTTATAAAGAACATATACCTCCATTGGATGCAATGCCACTACTTGATAAATCTTCATTATGTGATTCACAAGGTTTTTTTTCCATATTAAATATTGCTGCCTCTTCTTAGAGATCTTGAAATATGAATGCTTCCCTGTTAGGTTCTCTTAGTTCTTATCTATAAAAGACAGGGATTCAGTATTTGTTGATAAGGTATAATGTGAAAATATTTATTGAGAGGAATTGACTTTGTTCATATTTGAAATTTAGTAATAATTTTTCACCAGGAAAATATTTATACAAAAAATTGTATTATATAAAATTAAAAAATGAATAGAATCTTATTGTAAAAAGTGTTGATTTGGATGGCCAACAGGATTACTAAAGAAAACTTAAAAAAAAAATCACCCTAATACTTTAGTTAATTAAAACTCTAGTTGGGAGCAGAGGTTTTCTCTTTCTTAAGTCTCTTTCATAAAGTTACATTGTCAAATGATGGAAGAAAATATCTCCTTAGTAAAGAAGTCACAAATTAGTAAAAAAAAAAAATCACAAACCAGAAAATTAGAAATCATTAACAGAAACTGAAAGCTTCTTTGATATCAAATAGTGCTCATAATTTTAGATTAGGCCAAGAGGGGACGTCGGAGTTTGGACAACAATGGTGGTGGTCTGATTCCAAAGCTCCCCCTAATTTTCTGAAAACAACCATAAAATCAACAAAGGGAACAAATAAATAAAACCACATGGACTCCTTCCATATCTCTAGAAGACAGGGAATGCCACAACCTTCAAATTATCTGTAAGCAGAGGAAAATTTTTCCCCAAAATTTCTCCCACAGTCTGCCTACCAGCACTTTAAGCCTGTGGGTATGGAGGTGGGAGAGGAGAGGCTCAAAAGGAGCAGAGGGGAGCAGAGGGCTGAGAAGAAGCACAGACTACAGGAAGTGAATAATAAAAAAAGCTGAGACACTAAGCAAAAGTTGGAACTTGAGGTCCATGGCCCTAGCTATGCCTCAAGGGCTTGGAAGTGTGCAGGGACCAGAAATAGCAGCCTCTGAGAAGCAGTGTTTCAGGGGGAGAATCAGGTATGGAGAGAATAGGTGATCTCCACTGGAGACATGGTAGGAAGGGAAAGGAGGAAATGAGGGGGAAACTCCTTCACCAACAAAAAGAAAGCAAGATACGCCAACTCTCCTTCTACCCCTCCCATTCCACCATCACCACCCATAAAAGAAACTGCCCGGAAGAGGGCACTCTCAAACTAGGAATCCTGTTCACAAAATGAACAGACAAAAGCAGACCCCATCCATACAAAACTACTACAAAATGTATGAAAATGCTAATAAAATCTCTTCTGCTGATTAAAAGTTGTCCTCACTTCCCCACCCACTTGCTGCCCCACCAACAAACATGAATTCAAAGAAAACTAACACAACAATCCAAACTGAACTGAATATTCTCAAACAAGCATTTAGGAATATGAAAAATTACCCGTGAATCAGAAATGTAAAACTTAACAAGAGAAATGAATAAGAAACAAATAAAACTAGCAAACAAACATAAATTAAACGAGAGCTGGTTGAAATCATGAAACAAAGAAGAAAAAGACAAAATAATATCAGAAATGAAGACCAAATAACAAAGTACACAAGAGAGGACAGATTGTAATAAAAAGTTAATAAAGGCATGAAGAAAATCAGAAAAACAACCAAGAGATTGAGAACTACGACAAATAAATACAACGGGTGAGAGAAGAAGTGAATGAAATGAAAGATAAGCAAAGGAGAGTGAACATAATTGGTGTCCCTGAGGAAGAAAATCAAAACCATGACACAGAACTACTATTTAAAACTATAATCCAACAAAGTTTCCTAGAAATAAAGGAAGACCTGAATTTACACATTTTTCATACTAGGGAAAATCAACCTAGAATGATCAACTCTGAAACATATCCTAGTAAAATAATAAGATTTTAAAGGCAATGAAAAAATCCTCGGGGCCTTCAGGCAAAAAAGATGAACTACTTTACAAAGGCAAGAGAATTACAATAGCATCAGATTATTCAAAAACAACATACAAAGAAAGGCAACTATAAAGCAGCATTTTAAAGAAGTATAAGGAAAGTGCGAACAAACCAAGGACAGATATTATATGCAGCCAAGATCTCCTTCAAAAGATTCGAAGCCATAGAAAAATGGTTTTGACTGTACACTGTACACATGTGCCCTTCTGAGGAATCTACTGGAGAGGGTGAAGCTTCATCCAACCAAAAGACAACTGGCAAGTGTGGCAAAGTCTTAACTCCTTTGTGGAAAATCTTTTGGTTTTTCTGTAGGTTTTTAATTTTTCAAAATAAAATTTGGAATAAAGGTAAAGACAAGCATTAAAAAAAAAGATGACTGGGAAAACTTTACAAAACAATTTGTGGTGAACATTTAAATATTCAACTGTAGAATTGAGACTAAAACATGGCTGGGGTAGTGACATTGAAAAATAATAATATACATAGCCCAGCTGGCGTGGCTCAGTGGTTGAGTGTTGACCTATGAACCAGGTCACAGTTCAATTCCTGGTCAGGGCACATGCCTGGGTTGTGGGCTCCATTCCTAGTATGGGGCGTGCAGGAGGCAGCCGTTCAATGACTCTCTCTTATCGTTGATGTTTCTATCTCTCTCTCTCTCCCTCTCCATTCCTCTCTGAAATAAATAAAAATACATCTTAAAAAAGAATAATATACACATATATATGTGACAAAGGAGAACAGATGTAACTACAAATGGAAAGAAGAGAGGAAAGGGGGGAAAGCAGACCATTGGTTGTCAAAAGATACCATTTAAAACTGACAAATTAAATAAGGAAAAAAGGAGTTTATAAGTGCACTATAAAAAATATTACTGCAAAGGTAATCACTAGAATAAAAAAACTTCTCAAGTGGCAAAAGAATTTTAAAAAGAAAAAATAAGAAACACCAAATAAATACTGCAAATGTAATATAATACAGTAATTACACACAAAATAATGTAATAATAATATGACAAATTTTATTTATTTTTAATTTATTGCTTTTAGAGAGAGATAATATGAAAGAATTTAGGCCAAATATAACAGTCATGTCAATAAACATGAAGAAACTTAACTTGCCAATTCAAATAAAAGGATTTTCAAATAGACTCTTTAAAAAATTCAACTCTATGTTGTACACAAAAGGATATTTAAAAGGCACTGATATTAGTACAGTGATAAAGATTTGCCAGGTAAATGAAAACAATAAGAAAGCACGGATTAAAATCCTGATTCCAGACCAAGAGGTCTTCAAGCCGAAGAACAGTACATAAGATAAAGGGCACTTCAAGTTAAAAGGCACATTATAATAAATATGTTATTTGTAATTTTCTGATATAACACAACCACTTAGATAAAACATAAATTGTGTGATAGATAAGATCAGAAATTAAAGAATTTCTGAAAAATAATGCCAATGAAAACCTACACATCAGAATCTGAGATACATTAAAGTAATGAAAAGAGGAAAGTTTCTAGCCTTAAACTTTTATTTCAAAAATGAAAATAAGTGATTTAAATTTCTAACACAAAAAGGTAGATTAAAAGTAAAACAAAAAAAAAGCACATGCTAGGAAACAATAAAGATAAAAGCAGAAATTAATGAGGTAGAAAACAGGAAAATAAATAAAAGGAATGAATCAGAATCCTGATTCTTTAAAAAAAAAAAGAAAACAAAATATATAGAGACATAAACCATCAAAGTGACACAGAGAGGAACATCACATATAACATACTGCTTATCATTTTTACATTAATTCATAATTGCAAGCATACTGTTAAAAGATTTTTTTGAAACCTGTGAGCTGAAGGGAATTTATTGAACAGAATTCCTTTTTATTTTACTCACAGTTCCTCCCTTTTGATTACTGAGATGCAATCTGTCAAAACTACAATTAGATAAATTCTACCTTAATATGTTTCATACTATCAATTTTAGCAAATAAGTAGTAGGTATGAAGACATTCCATCAAGAATTATAATAATGTTAGTCAAGATTGCTAGGCAACTTAAATGTTCTAAATAGAAGAGATTATTATTTGGGGAAAAACCCTCACTTAAACAAGTTTTATCATGAATGTATAGTGTATACTTTTACTTACCCACTAAAATGATGCATTTGGGGATTCTTCAGGATGGTGAAAAACACTAAGACAATTCAAATTACTGAGTAATGTTATCATCACAAATTACAGATAGATCAAAAGCATGAAGGAATGAGCAGGGCAGGCAGAATCACATAGCCAGTATTGGGCAAGCATACCCTAATCCACTCTGCTTAATACTAAAGTTTTTGGTATCAAGCATGAAACAGAACCTATGAGCAAGATAAGCATAACTGGAACTAGTAGTTGGAAAAGAGAGAAAAGAAGAAAGGAGAAGGTTTGACTTTAGAATATCCTGATATGAAACCACACTTATTTACTTTGGCATAAGATGATGAATGAAATCAACTCATTAATTCAGTATCCACTCATAGGCAGCAGGCCATTGAAGAGTAGCAGACCCTCAGAGGGAAATATTTTTCTTGAAAAATTAATAGTTTAAAGAAGAAAGCTTATATTTAGTTAAACAATAATTATAAGGCAACATTTATTTGTAAAGAAAATGCTTAGTACTTCTACTTGTCAATGCCACTCGTTATTTTATTAACTTTACAATAGGAAATTTGTCTTTTAAAAATACTTGAATTTGGATTTTCACTATTTTAGATTGACCATATCCTCAGTTTGGTCAAATCATTCAGCGTTCCTCTACTGTCATTACACGTTAAGAACTAAAACATTATACCTAATTTCAGGCATAAATCTTATTAAATTATTAAGGATTTCGGGTAAAAGGAAGTTGTTAGCCTCAATAAATCATAAATTGTTAAAACGCTATACTTGTTGTAATGGGGATCACAACATGAATTTACATGTATTTGGTTTAAATCTCTGAGTAAAGTACAAAGATGAGATCTTGGCCTCTTCTGGTAATGCCCAAGATTAATTATGAACAATTCTGCCTGATTTAAAATTGTGACCAGATTCCCAGTGAAAGGAGTCTTATATTTCTGACAAGCAATAGTGAGGTAAAGATTCTACCTTGGTTATTCTATTGGAATGTTGCAGAAAAGACCTTAGAAACCACAGACCACAACAAGAGGACTTTTGTAGGAAAACAAAACTTTCGTTTTTGTTATACAGTCGAGTTAAAGGGCTTTAAAGTATCTCCTGGGTTCTTACCCCTTCTCCTGGCTTCCACAAGACCAAGGTGGCTGTGTGGCTATCCTTTTCCTACTGTGAACAATCCTCAGCTTGATTTCTTATGACTACTCAAGGTGGACCTCTCCCGTGACCGTGATAGAATGTGGCTGTCTCTATAGTAAGTTGATTTAGAATCTATGCTCTATTTTGATTGGGTACAGGTTACTTATAATGTATGTTATGTTAATCAACTAATGACTCAAGCCCATAGAATGTCAAACCATTCTACCTTCCACAGAAGCCTTCTCCTGGCTTCCAAAAAACCAAGGTGGCTGTGTGGCCATCCCCTATTGGGATTTTATAACATTGACCCATAATCTCATAGAACCAGTCTGCAGGTGTATTTTCCTTAGGAAATTCTAAAGTTTCCCAAGATTGATCCCAATACTACATATTTCATAAATGCAAGAACATTAATGAACATCACTTCACTGCTTGAGTTAATGTTAATTGCTTATTAACTTCACATTGATTTTAGTGTCTGCTTTCTCAGTCACATTCTTTCTCTCTAGATGTTGTCGTTGACTGTTAGGGTTCAAATCCTAGCTCTGTGATCCACTAGCTGTGTGACCTTGAAAACAATATTTAACCTCCATAAGACTATAAGATGGAGATAAAGGGTGTATAACTGAAAAGAATAAGAGTTAACTGAGATGACTCATGAGCAGCCTTAATATGGTCCTTACTTCGATCAATAAGTATATAGTACCACATAATAGGACAGTAAAACATGAATAACAATAGTATACTAATTCATTTCCATAATAAATGGCTATATCTTTCTATTTATCTATAAAGAAGATATAAGTTTCATATAGTTCTACTAATAGAAAAGAAAGTGGATTAATAATGCATTGAGTAAATACGGGAACTATTATAATGCAATATAGAATTAAGCTATTTAAGATCATACTTCATCAGTACACAATACCATCTTGGAGGGAGGCAGAACAGAAGAATACAGAACTCCAAATCAGGAAACTTAATTTTGTCATTGGTTACTTGTGAGAGCATGGGCAAATCTTTTCATATCTCTGAGCCTCAATTTTCACCATTACTAGATAAGATTAAAGTTGTGTTTTTCAAACTTTTTAAGGCAGTAGAAGTCTTTATTTAAATTTTTAGAATCCCAAATACACACTCTCCTCTATGCCCCAAGACACCATAATGGAATACAAAAGATATCTCTGTAATATCTTTTAAGTCCACTGAGCAGAGTTTGAAAACCACAGATATAGCCCTTGTGGCTTTATCTTAGATATTCCAGCCTAGGCATTCATCAAACTCAAGGCTTCAGTTTCTAAAACAGATTAGGGATAGATATAATAAAGTATATCAGTTGTATATGTTCACAATTCTTAAATATAAAAATAAAACAAGAGATACCTTAATATCTGGATATTCTTATTTTCACTTATCCTATTAATACCTGAAAAAACAAAATATTTTAAAATGTGCTTATTAATATATAATATTTCATTAGCTGAAATTTATTATTTTCAAAAATTTCAATTCACAAGTTCATTTTCATCACTTAAGATCTTGACAACACCCAAAACACATATATACAACAACAGCAATAAAAACCTTTAAATGTTTTTCCTTTGGGCTTATTTTATTTATAAAAGTATATTTTTATGGCACTTATCTAGGCTATGTTTACACAACAGAACATGTTCAATTATATGCTCCCTGTTGGTGCAATCTAATTTTGTTGGTACAGATCTTATTGGCATTATTAAGATAACATAAGTAAACCTATAGGCACATGATCCCCTTTTTCATATGTATATTCCCAGACCTGATCTTTCTCCAGGTGCAGGCCAAACTAACTTAAGACCTGAATGTCTTCTGACCTGCTTTTATTTTTTTGGAGATGCTTTGACCAGGCAACAGATCTTGTGCTTGGTTAGAAAAGTTACTAGGTAGAGAAACTTCTGTGAGTGGGTTAGAAATAGGTCTATAAAGTTTAAGAAGTGGAGCTGAGATGATAAGCAACTAGGATTTTTGGAATATCTCAGTGGAATCTAAGTGAACAGCTGCCACATTGAAAAAATGAGGGACAATATTCTATGTGCATAATTAGGACTAATGATTAGAAGTAAAGGGAGTAGATTCTAGGTCAGGACAGAGATGGATATTCTAAACCAGTGATGGCGAACCTTTTGAGCTCGGTGTGTCAGCATTTTGAAAAACCCTAACTTAACTCTGCTGCGTGTCACATATAGAAATTTTTTGATATTTGCAACCATAGTAAAACAAAGACTTATATTTTTGATATTTATTTTATCTATTTAAATGCCATTTAACAAAGAAAAATCAACCAAAAAAATGAGTTCACGTGTCACCTCTGACACGGGTGTCATAGGTTCACCATCACTGATCTACACACTAGAACGCCTTGAATATATACATGGTGGGCTTCTTTGTGAGGCGTTGGAGCTGAGGGTAGATGAGCATCTGCTGGGATGACAACTGTCACTGCTGTCCTCTCCAGGGCAAAGTGTTGGACTGGAAGATCTCTAAAATCTTCTCCAACTGGACATTCTATAATTTACTATGGAAAACATTTAGCAAAAAGATGACCAAAAAATATGATGACTTCTCACAGGTGATTTCAGTCAACAACAAAGCCAGATAGAGACAATTCTACTGCTTCCATCAAGTTTCATGCTATTTGTTTAAAAAATAACTGGCTTTAGAAAAATGTTAATGAATATATGTTCCTTTAATACCTCTGCATATATGTTTACAGTCATCTTAAATTTATCTTATACTATATCTGGTCTCTTCACATTCCCATCTAACCTGCTTTCTAGGCTGTTCTCAGATGATGACACCATAAAACTAACTTCCCAAGTTAGACATTTCAGTGTCTTTTTGAAAAATATATTTTTATTGATTTCAGAGAGGAGGGAGAGGGAGAGATTGAAACATCAATGATGAGAAAGAATCATTGATTGGCTGCTTCCTGCACACCTCTTAGTGGGGATCGAACCCAAGCATGTGCCCGTGACCAGAATCAAACCTGGGACCCTTCAGTCTGTGGGCCGACGCTCTATCCACTGAGCCAAACCAGCTCGGGCTCTTTCTCTATTCTTCATCGACTCAAACTCCACATCCAATTAGTAGCCATACTCTGTTGAGTCTATCTCTGTAATATCTTTTAACTCAGCAAAGAAGACTTAAGTGTGCTCATAAGTCATAAGGAACAAACCCTGGAATATGCTAGTTAATTAATTTTAGTCCTTTTATATTCTTTCATGCTTTAGTAGACTCTTGCCAGACCTTATAAAATACCTCAAAATGGTCTTTTTAGCTTCACTTTCTCACAGTCTTTAAGAGTTCCCTTTAAAATCAGTGCCATTTTGTCCTATCTTGCTCAAAGATGAAGGTTTGAACTAAGACTAGCACTCAAAACCCTTTATGATCAGGCCTAACAACCTCCCAGCTTCATCTCCATTCCGACATACCCTGTGCCCCAATCAAGGTCTACTTGCTGTGTTCTGAGCATGTCTTGCTCTTTTAAGACTCCGCTAAAGTCTTTCTTTTGTTCCAACTTTCCTTCCTAGCAAAATCCTCCATAGTTTAGTTTTTAGGGATTTGAAAAATGAGGTTTAATAATAGATTACTAATGGCAATATACATTGATATAGTCTTTAAAATAAATATAATAATAAAAGCATAATATGCTAATTAGACCAGACGTCCTTCCAGACATCCTTCCTTCTGGATAAAGCTGCAGTGGGCAGGGGCCCACCGCAGAGGGTGACAGAGGGACCCCGGCCCGTAGCGGTGACGGGGCATGGGGGCGGGGCCTGAGGCAGAAGGCGGCCGCAGCGGTGGGGTCCCAGGCCCCTTTTCACGAATTTCCATGCGTCAGGCCTCTAGTTCAAGTATAGAGATGGAAACTTTCCAATGTCTTCTGAAA
>NW_005871712.1:132452-134474 GCF_000147115.1 Myotis lucifugus | reverse complement strand
AGCATGACCGTATGTGTTTGGTCGTGCTGTAACTGCTGTGACTAATTGCCACAAGCGTGGTGGCTTAAAACAATAGCCGCTATCCTCTTCCAGTTCTGACGGCCAGAAGTCCAAAACCAGCCTCACGGGGCTGAAGTCCAGGTGCTGGCAGGGCTCTAGGAAATCCATGTCTTTCCTCCTCCAGCATCTGCTGGCTGCTGGCATTGCTCAACTTGTGGCCTCATCATTCTAATCTCTGCCTCTGTGGCCACTGTGTTCTCCTCTTCTGTCTATCACAGCTCCCTCTGCCCCTCCCTTAGAAGACGAACACTTGTGCTTGTATTTTGAGCCCACCCAGGTAACCCAGGATAATCTCCAGATGTCAAGATCTTTGACTTAATCATATATGCAAAGACTTCCTTTCCTCATAACATTACAGTTTCCAGAGTTTAGGGCCTGATGTTTTTGGCCCTTATTCGGCCTACTACATCATATAATTTAGGGCCAACTAGTTTGGGAACAGGTAGTTCATAAGCAGTCCTATTTAATAAATTGTGGAGTTTTAAATGGTGAACCTATGACACGCGTGTCAGAGGTGACACGCGAACTCATTTTTTTGGTTGATTTTTCTTTGTTAAATGGCAGTTAGATACATAAAATAAATATCAAAAATAGAAGTCTTTGTTTGACTATGGTTGCAAATATCAAAAAATTTCTATATGTGACACGCACCAGAGTTAAGTTAGGGTTTTTCAAAATGCTGACACGCCGAGCTCAAAAGGTTCACCATCACTGATATAGGACATCATTGAGTCCTCTATGTAAAATGGTAAAGGCTTTGCACATACAGAATAAATTGTTGATTTCTGCCCTCATTTTATTTTGGGAGTATAATATCCCTATGGCATAAAAACCATTTTATCTACAACACAGATAGATAATTGTGTAAGATTAAAAACAGACGGCAGCAACGTTATGACAAGATTTGTAGTTTCCCTCCCCAAATCTATGGTACAGAGCTGGGAGGACCAGACCTCTCCCACCACTCTCCACCCCACCCCACCCCCACCCCGACCCACGACTTTACAGGCAGAGACAGTCCCGCCCAACTGGTCTCTGGGACGCGTGGAAGGTGCAGGCCCTTTCCTGACGCGGATGCTGAGACAGAAAGTAAGAAGTGGTTGCCGGTCAAAAAACCCCTGAGAAACAGCCCCCCTTATTCTCCTCTACTTTCCCCCCACCTTCAGGTACACCAACAAGACCTGGTACGGCCTGGGAGAGGACTGGGAACAGAGTTCTGTTAAAAGTGATGCATTCATATAAGCATGACCAATGGATACAGACACGGGGGGGGGGAGGGGAGGGCATGAGTGGGGGGACAATAGGGGGATAAGGACATATTTGTAATACCTTAATCAATAAAGGAAATATATATATATATATATGATGGACTCATTTGACAACTCATCTCTGATGGATGCTGACAACAGGGCACAGCCAGACTCTCAGTGTCACTTACAGGGAGCGCTCCAGGGCCGTGCACAGCACTAGCTACAATCCCATGTGGGATGAGGGGCGGTGACTCCCAGGCTGGACATTCCTCTGGACCTCCATGTCCTCCCACCCGCCGGGGCTGGGTAGGAACAGGAGGGGGCAGCAATGTTGTGCCTGGATCCGCGGTTTCCTTCTCCCCCCCGCTCCCCCCCAAATCGAATACTTTGCACAGGGCCGGGTGGTCCCAGAGTTACAGCCACTGCCCCCGGAGGTCCTGCGACCCCGGAAACAACATTCCGGTAAATCCACAGACACCGAGGTCTGGAGGTCCAGAAAGGAAGACGCGCTGCTCCGGGTCCTCCGGAGGCCCCGCCCCTCCCCCGGTCCCCGCCGAGGCGGCCTCTGTACCTGCAACCAACACCTCATCCTAAGAGACCGGCGCATCCGCGCGGGGGGCGCGGCGGGCGCGGCGGCCGCACCAGCGTTCCATCGGGCGGCGGCAGCGGTGGCGGCTTCTTCGCCTCAGCGGTTTTTTTTTCTGTTTTTCTG
>NW_005871712.1:59654-132352 GCF_000147115.1 Myotis lucifugus | reverse complement strand
CCTCCAGACGCCGTCGCCAGGGCAACCGAAGCGCCACTCCGGCCCCACCTTCCCCCAGGAGCCGGGTGCCTACACCAGCCCGGCCTCGGATCCCGGCAGCTCTGCCCAGAAACGACCCAGGATTCGGGCCTCCTCTTGTGCCCTGTGCCCTCAAGGCCTCTCACTTCTGCTACAGCCTCCTAGCCTCCCCGTCCTCCTCGTGCTCGCCACCCGCACGCCCCAGGCCGTTCTCGAAGTTGTTCCCCAAATGATCTTCCCAGATTCTTCCCAACCAGCACCGATCCCTGTCGCTCTGCTCCCCAAGGGTCAAGCCCAACCTTGACGCTGCCCGTAAGGCCTTCGCCTTGCCTCGCCTCTGACCCTTCCTCCGCCCTCTCCTTAAATCCCCCTTTGAGCAGCTCCAGTTTACAGAATTCACGTTCTGCAGCTCTGCCTTTGGGTATGCTGACCCTAAGTCCGGGATGTGTCTCAGGGTTCAGATGTGCTCTTCTCAGGGTAGCTGGCCCTCCTGCCTCCGGAGAGTGGTTTCCTCTGCTGGGCTTCAGCTGCTCCCCGTCCTCCTCGCTGATGGAGAATTTATCAGATTATGTGATTACACACAGGCCTCTCGGTGCTGCCCAAATCAGTGCTCGAATGGAAGGAATCCAGGATGACTGGGTGTGATAGACACAGCCTGCGGCGTTAACACCATTAGCAGTCTATAGACACCTACAGCGAATAACTTTTTATGTATTAAAATATTTTAGTTACCTAATAGGTGATTTTCATTGGTGTCTCATGTTTGTAGTTGTACCAGTACTGGACCCTAGGAACTAAGAGACTTCCCTTTTCTTTTTGAAGTCTTTAATTAAAATATTGTGTTACTTAGAACAGTATAAAATTATATAAAGCCACATATATGTATGCAAGTTAGGTAGCCTAATTTTATTATAAAATTATTTGCATTTTGAGTATCTTGTCATTATATTTCATGGTAGTTTTTTTTATATTGAATTGAAAAAAGTGTCTTAGCTTTTAAAATAAAGAATTTAGAAATAAAGGAAGGGGTCCAGAGTTCCTTTACCATTCATTTAGTTATTTTACAAATATCCATAGAGCATCTGTCACATGCCAGCTGTAAGTGTTGGAAATATAGGCGTGAACCAAATAGAGTTGGCATTCTTGTGGAGGAAGATGAGCACAAAGAGATAGTTCATATATGTCAGATGGGGATAAGTATTGGGGAGAGTGAGGAGGTTAGGGAGTGCGGGGTGCTGTTTCACAGTGTGGTCTGAGAAGGTCTAGTTGATAAAGTGACACTGAGCAGAGACCTGCAGGACTGGAGGGAGGGAGCCTTGAGGATATTGTGGGGTAGAGCTTCCTAAGCCTGTGGGAACCTCTTGGCCAGTGGACCAACAAGAGGAGGTTGAGGGCCCAAGTCACAAGAGCTCTTTAGTAAGAGTCCATGTCTGGATCCAGGGCTGTTCTTTGTCTCCCTTCACTGGGTTCCTACTCTGGACCAGGCCCTATGCCAGGCACTGGGGGAGATATGAAGAAGCTCATTTCTACCCTCAAGGACCCAGTGTCCTTTCCAGTGTTGTCAATCCAAATGGCTGACCTATATGGGGATGCAGTTAAGAACAGTCAATTGAGCTCTAGCTGGTTTGGCTCAGTGGATAGAGGGTCAGCCTGCAGACGATGGGTCCCAAGTTTGATTCTGGTCAAGGGCACATGCCTGGGTTGTAGGCTCAGTCCTCAGTGGGGGGCGTGCAGAAGGCAGCCAATCAATGATTCTCTCTCATCATTGATGTCTCTCTCTCTCTCTCTCTCTCTCTCTCTCTCTCTCCCCCTCCCTCTTCTTCTCTGAAATATATATATATATTTATATTATAAATATATATAAAATTATATATTTTATTATATATAAAATAATAAGTTATTTTATATATAATAAAATATATAATTTTATATATAATATTATATATAATATAAAATATATATAATTTTATATGTAATATAAAATATTATATATATTTTATTATATATAAAATAATAAACAGGGAGAATCGAAGATGGCGGCATAGGTAAACACCGGAGACTGCTGCCATAAACAACCACTTCAAAAATACAACTAAAAGACGGAACGGACATCAACCAGAACCACAGGAAGGCTGGCTGAGGAGAGACTCTTCAACTAGAAGGAAAAACAACAGCATTCCGAGGCTCAGAGGAGGCGCAGTGTGGAAAATTTAAAGGTACGGTGGTGCGGTGGTGCGCGCGCAAAGCGGGCTGGTGGCTGAGGGCGCGGTTGTCGTTTTCAATCTGGAGTGAGTCTCAGACTCTGGGCTACAGATCTGGGCGAGTCTCTAGGGACCCAGACTCAAACGGGAGAAGCGGGACTGTCTGGCTACGGCCCCTCCGAGGTTTGCAGCGGTTGCTGGGACAGAGAGGCAGAGCCCCCTGGGGACAGACTGAGAGCAGCCATAGCGGCTCCCTCCCCCCCGCCCCTGTTGATCCCGCCCCGCCCAAGCCCTGCGCACAGCCATTTGCCGATCGCCTCAGGCAAAGGCTGGATTAGCGCCTCCCCAGAAGACAGACGTTTTCCACACAGCTGATTCCTACAGCCAGTCGGCCTGGTGGTCAAATCCCCTCTAGTGTTAACTACAACAATTAAGGCTTGGCTAGAACAAGACTGCGCACAAAGACCACAAGGGGGTGCACCAAGAAAGCATAAAAGATGCGGAGACAAAAAAACATGACAGAAATGGAGGATATGGAGCTAAGAATCGCAATTTTGAGGGCTTGCTATAAACTTGAGCAGAGCCTCACGAAAACTAATGAGACCCTCGATGCTACGATAAAGAAATTAGAAAGTAAGCATACACGGACTGAAATAAAGAATATTATACCCAATAGCAGACCAGAGGAGCACAAGAATCAAACCAAAGATTCGACAAAAAACACCCAACTGGAAAAGCAAAATGAAAAAAGAATCCGAAAGTGTGAAGATAGTGTAAGGAGCCTCTGGGACAGCTTCAAGCGGACTAATATCAGAGTCATTGGAGTGCCAGAAGATGAGAGACAGCAAGATATTGAAAACCTATTTCAAGAAATAATGGCAGAAAACTTCCCCCACCTGGAGAAAGAAATGGACTTACAGGTCCAAGAAGCGCAGAGAACCCCAAACAAAAGGAATCCAAAGAGGACCACACCAAGACACATCATCATTAAAATGCCAAGAGCAAAAGACAAAGAGAGAATCTTAAAAGCAGCAAGAGAAAGAGACTCAATTACCTACAAGGGAATACCCATACGACTGTCAGCTGATTTCTCAACAGAAATTTTGCAGGCCAGAAGGGAATGGCAAGAAATATTCAAAGTGCTGAATACCAAGAACCTACAACCAAGATTACTTTATCCAGCAAAGCTATCATTCAGAATTGAAGGTCAGATAAAGAGCTTCACAGATTAGGAAAAGCTAAAGGAGTTCATCACCACTAAACCAGTATTACACGAAAGACTGAAAGGTATCCTTTAAGAAGAGGAAGAAGAAAAAGGTAAAGATACAAATTGTGAACAACAAACATGCATCTATCAACAAGTGAATCTAAGAATCAAGTGAATAAATAATCTGATGTACAGAATGAACTGGTGATTATAATGAATCAGGGACATAGAAAGGGAATGGACTGACTATTCTTGGGGGGGAAAGGGGAATGGGAGATTCGGGAAGAGACTGGACAAAAATCGTGCACCTATGGATGAGGACAGTGGGTGGGGAGTGAGGGCGGAGGGTGGGGTGGGAACTGGAAGGAGGGGAGTTATGGGGGGGGGAAGAGGAACAAATGTAATCTGAACAATAAAAATTTAATTAAAAAAATAAATAAATAAAAAATAAAAAAATAATAAAATAATAAACACCTTTAAAAAAAAAGAAGTCAGTTGGTTCATAGATGGTTCAGAAATAAGGAACCCAGGTCTGGTCTGAGCTTTGGCACTATTTATATGACTTTGGGTATTAGCATTTTCATTTGTAAAATGATAGATGTAGAAATTATCTCATGCAAACAAACAAAACTATGATTCTATAAAATCCAAAAATAGAATTTAATCTTAGTATGAAAACATTTGTTAAATCCCTTCAGACATCATATATATATATACCTTGTATATGTTAAACTTTAATTTATGATTTGCTTAGTTTTTTAAAAATGTGTTTTACCTGATACAATCAGGGAAATGTTTTGTAAATGAATGGTAGTTAGAAAAAAAGTTTTAATTTAAAATATATAGTAGATTATGTAAAAAAATTAAACATTGTGTTTTCTTTATGACTTTGACATTAAAGGTCTTTTGCTATATGCCTTCAAAACTGCCCAGCCAACGTTGCTCAGTGGTTAAGTGTCGACCTATGAACCAGGAGGTCATGGTTTGATTCCTGGTCAGGGCACATGCCCGGGTTGTGGACTCAATCCCCAGTGTGGGTCATGCAGGAGGCAGCTGATCAATGATTCTCTCTCATCATTGATGTTCCTATCCCTCTCCCAACCTCTCAGAAATCAATAAAAAGTTTATTTAAAAATAAATAAATAAAAGAAGATCTTTGAAATGAAACCAGAGTTACAGAGTAGCCTGGATTTTGGTATAGATATTTTACCTTTCTGTGTTTTTTTTAATAAAAAATATGTTTTTATTGATTTTAGAGACCGATGAAGGGAGAGGGATAGAGAGATAGAAATATAGATCAGCTACCTCCTGCAGACCTTCTACTGGGGACAGAGCAGGCATGTGTCCTGGCAGGGACGAACCCATGACCTCTTGGCTCATAGATCCACACTCAACCATTGAGCCACACCAGTCAGGCTCCTTTCTGATGATAAGGATTAAATTTTTCTATTTTAAGTCTTGACAGCTATATTTTCCCAATGCCTGGTACAACACGAACCCATCAAAGTAACTCAATATATATTGTAGAGGAAATAAGTGACAAGTCCTCTCCAATAATTTTTGCAAGTAGATAGGGTAGAAAATATTAAAGACCATATAGTTTATGCTCAGACATTCTTCTCTGCACCCAGGACACACAAAGAGAAATATATTTAATAAGAGAGTTTGAATTCATTTAACAAATATTTATTAATCACCAATTATATGCAAACCCTGCCTTCATAGACCTTACATTCCATTTGGGGGAGACAGATCATAAATAATCACTGTGACTTAATAACATATTAGAAGGTGATAAGTGCTGTGGAGGCAAATGAAGCAGAGAAGAAGAGGGAGTGTGGGTTGTATGGAAATTTAAACAGAGCAGGCAGGACCCACCTGCTTTCCAGGGGCACTTGTGATTAGCAGTCTAGGAACATTTCCTGGCAGGGTAGGCTAAGAAAATGAGCAGCTTCTAATTTGCGGTTACTCTTGAAACTAGTTTTAAAAGAAGATTTTCATCAACCATCCGAAATACAGGAGTGCTGCTTCTCTTTAGAGTTGATTGAGGTTTTTTAATCAACTTTACTAATGTACACTTCACTTACAATACAATTCATTCATTTTAAGTGTACAGATTGATGACTTTTGAGAAATGTATACACCCAGTAACCAGTGCTCCAATCAAGCTGTAGAGCATTTGTTCTGGCCAGTGTGGCTCAGTTGGTCACCCCATGCAACAAGAGGTTGCTGATTCCTGGTGGGGCACATGCCCAAGTTACAGGCTCCATCCTCAGTAGGAAGCATGCAGGAGGCAGCCGATAGATGTATGGTTCTCTCTTCGTGTTTCTCCCCCCCTCTCCCTCCCTTCATCTCTCTCTCTCTCAAATCAATAAAAACATATTATATTAAAAAAGAGAGAGATGTAGAGCATTTCTATCTACCTAGAAAGTTTCTTCGCCTTCCTTTTCAATCTCTCTCTCAATATTGGTATGCATTGTGTCTTTAACAATATAAGTTTTTAAGTTTGTTTGTTTTGAGGATAAACACTTTACAGAAGAATGAAAAGGGACAGAAAAAGGAGATAGAAGCTAAATAGCTAATAAAATAAGGTCAGATAGCCCTTTCTTACCTACTCTGTTTCTGCTAGTGAAGCCATCAGCATTGTCACTAGCATCTTTGAAGCCAACTCTGTTTTCTCCAAAGGACAGAAAATGCATGCCCATTATCATAACCATCTACTGTTTAAGGTTAATACTGTGGCTTCTGATTAGCTACATTTTTATTAAGATCTTTTCTCTTGCCGAAACCGGTTTGGCTCAGTGGATAGAGCGTCGGCCTGCGGACCGAAAGGTCCCAGGTTCGATTCCGGTCAAGGGCATGTACCTGGGTTTCGGGCACATCCCCAGTGGGAGATGTGCCGGAGGCAGCTGATCGATGTTTCTCTCTCATCGATGTTTCTAACTCTCTATCTCTCTCCCTTCCTCTCTGTAAAAAATCAATAAAATATATTTAAAAAAAAAAAAGATCTTTTCTCATCTAGGAAATAAAATAAGTTTATAGATATACTAGAGGCCGGTGCACAGACTCGTGCACTGGTGGGGTCCCTTCGGCATAGCCTGTGAGGATCTGCTGAAACCGGCAGTCCAACACCGCCTGCCGCTCCTGCACCTGCTACCATTGCCACTTGGTAGGCTTGCTGATGCTCTGCTGCGGTCTCCAGGCTGGCACCCATTCATCAGCTCAGCGGCGCTCCCACTGTGGGAGCGAACTGACCACACGGGGGAAGCTCCTGCATTGAGCATCTGCCCCCTGGTGGTCAGTGCACATCATAGCAAACGGTCGACCGGTCGTTCGGTCGTTGGGTCGCTTAGGAAATCTATATATAGATAGATTTCTACCAGCTTTCTGTTAAATTTATAATTCCTATAACAGTCATAACTTCTACCAGGTATTTAATATTTAGTATATGCTATCAGGTATTTTTATTTGTTTTTTAATGCATCTTCCAGTTTTGTGACATCTACCCTCAAATATACTCAGCATGGTCAAGTGATGAATAATGAACTGATTAACTGTAGTGTCAGATTTTAACTGTGTCTTTACCTTTTATGAGCACGTTTTAAACCTTTTATATTGTGGTAAAATATACATTACATATAATTTACCACGTTGACATTTTTTAAGTGCACAGTTTAGTTCATTAAGTGTATTTACATTGTTTTACAACCATGAATATTTTCATCTTTCCATCTGAAACTCTGTACCCTATGAACACTAATTCCCTAATCCCCTTTCCCCAACCCCTGACAACCACTATTCTACTTTCTGTTTCTATGAATGTGATTATTTTAAGTATCTCATATAAGGGATCATTTATCCTTCTGTGACTAGCTTATTTCACTTGTATAATGTCCTCAGGTTCATCCATATTGTAGCATGTGTGCTGTTGTATATGTAGACCTCATTTTATTTACCCATTAATCCATCAATGGAGTCCTTGACTTTAAAAAAACAACTAACTTTATTGAGATATCATTTTCATTCAATAAACAGCATCATTTAAAGTACCATTTGAGGCCTGGCCAGTGTGGCTCAGTTGGTTGAAGCATCATCCCAGACGCAACAAATCAATGTTTTCCCCTCACATCAATGTTTCTCTCTCTCTCTTTCTTTCTTTCTCTCTCCCTCTCTTTCACTCTCTCCCCCTCCTCTCTCTAAAACCAATAAAAAAATAAAGTGTACCATATGATGAGTTTTGACAGATATATATACACATCTGAAACTACTGCCTCAAGACACACAACATTTTGATCATTCCTAAAAGATTTAAATTGACTGTGCTTTGATGGTTTCGGGGTGGCCCTTATGGTAGTTGGTGAAGCGAATGCTGTAAATTGCATACCCAACATCCATTTCACCTTCCTGCTTTCTCACAGAATCCTGGTGTTGTCTGAAGATTCAACACAGCATTCTACAGAACATTGCATAAGGGGGACAGTTTAGCTGGTGGGTCCTGATTATTTCAAACTAATCTGTGTACTTTCATTCTTCTTCCAAATGACTGTTTTCAGGGGGGCTTCTTGCCATTTAGACTTGAGGGAAGGACTGCTGGGAGTTTTCCTCAGTCTTAAGAAGGAGACACATGAAGAGATTATTCTTTTTGCATTTGAGAGGTTGCCTAGAGAGATTGTGCAAACTTTAAAATAAGGTAGATTTTTGTCTACTTAGGATGGTTCTGAGACTTTTTTTCTACGAAAACTAAATAACCTTTCAAACCTTGTGGGAAGCTACCTATTGTCTTCACTAGCAGAGAGGTGTGGACAAGGAACCCGGAAGGCTGGTGACCCTTGAAGCCCTGGCAAAGGTCAGGGCTGTGCACCTACTGTTAGTCCAGACTCCAGACAATGGTAGCTGAAGCAACTTCCCCATTTATTATTATGTAAATCCTTGCTGATGGGCTAGTCTGCCTGTTACTGGAAATTGCCTGCCTAAGGGCTATGGGTGTATCCCAAACCAATAAAAGGTTGGCTCCAGGGGAAGTCCTTCCCCTTGAGTTGGACTTGCCCTCCTGGCCCCCCAATATTTCCAAATTATTATTTCTTGTCTTGTCTCTTTCATTTGTGAGCGGCCCCTCTTCCAGATCCTGAACCCTGAACCACGCGGGACGTGGGGGAAACTTTACATAAAACCTACAATTTAATAATTTATTGCCTACAATTACTTGAATGATTGTATAGTCAGAAGATCCACTAGATGTCACTACAATGTTTTTCAGACGTAATCTAGTGACACTTTCAATCTTTGAAATATTACATTCAGAGGCATGTAAAAAAATCCAGGAAGTTAAAAATCATATTTAAAGTGATAGCAAAGACAAAGAGAAGAATGTTAGGGCTTACTATAAAAAAAATGCAAATCAAAAAGTGAGAATTTTGAAGAGAACACATTAACTTTTCCTTAAGTGATGTTAGCAAATAGAATGATGCATAATTTCTAAGATGCCAAAACAATGATTAGGCAAATGACATTTAAAAGAGTGGTACAGGCATGCCAGACAATGGGAGAGTCAATCTGATTGAAATATTTTTCTGCCCTGGAGCCATATTCACAGTTAACGGAGCAACATGAACTCAATCGCCAACAGTGGAAATGTTTCATATAGAGACAAAAAGTAGAGTTGTGATCTGTTTTCATGAAAGGATGAATTTGATTAAGAAAGTGACAGTAAATCTAAGTTAGAGGCAAAAGGAAGCAGGGAAGCAGTAGAAAGAAAAGATTCAAAACTGTATCACCGAGTCAGCACCAGCTTCCCTGAACTTTCTCTTAAACCAGGAAGGACCATGAAGGGTTTCATTGTGTATTACTCAGAACTCTGTCAGTTGCAAGTAGCAGAAACCCAAGGCCAACTGCGTAAGGAAAAAATAAACAGCTATGTATGGGCTCACAAAACTGATAAGAGTGAAGTCGCCTCAGGTATGGCTGCATCTAGTTATGGCAGCAATTCTCAAAGAATGGTCTGGGGATCTTGGGGAGTCCCCAGACCCTTCTGGGTCTCCATGTTTAAAACCTTTTTCATAATAATACGACCTACTTTGCTTTTTTTGTCACTTGTTCTCTGACAAGTGTATCGAGGAGTTGTCTGGGAGCTATGCGATATGGATATCAAACAGATAGAATGCGGAAGTAGATAGTAGGACCCAGCTGTCTTCTACTCAACTGGCCCTAAGGAGATTTGTAAAAATGTAAAACAATGCCATGCTTCTCATTAATTTTTGTTGTTTGAGAAAATATAATGATTTTTCATTAAAATACGTTAGTTATTTTAACATACTAAAATGGATTTATTATTTTTAAATGAATTTTAAATGTTCTTTTCTGTTTAAATTGTCTAATACAGTAAATGTTGATAACATTTCTATGGAGCCCTCAATGATTTTTAAGAGTGTAAAGGAGTCCTGAAACCAAAAATTTTGAGAATTGATGGTTTAAGTAAGGTACAGTGCACCCAGGACTCAAATGGTATTACCAGAACACTGTCTCCATATCTTGGATTGATTTCTTAGGGAGTTGGCTTCCTTCTTGGGTTTGTAGTGACCTACCTACCAGCTTGGCAGTAGGCGAGAATGCGCCTTTTTGTTAGCTCCAGTAGAATTTCTAGTTACTACATTGGCCAAGCTTGAGTCACATGCCCATCCCCATACTAATCATTTGAGCCAAGGTAGACACCTGGAGCCAGAGGTGGGGTCAGCCCACCAGCACCACAGTATAGGTGAAGTGGTTCTTCAGCCCTAGCTGGTTTGGCTCAATGGATAGAGCTTTGGCCTGCGGGTCCCGGGTTCGATTCTAGCCAAGGACATATGCTTGGATTGCCGGCTCAATCCCCAGTAAAGGATGGGGTGGGGGGAGCGGGGTGCAGGAGGCCGCCTATCAATGATTCTCTCTCATCATTGATGTTCTATCTCTCTCTCCCTTTCCCTTCCTCTCTGAAATCAATACAAATATAGTTTTAAAAAATAATAAAAGAAGTGGTTCTCCAGAGAGATACTGACTAGACAAAGAAAACAAGTCCTTCAGGGTGGAGATTTTAGGGGCAGCCTCAGGGGAAGACCTCAATAGAATATTCATCAATTTCCAGGTGTGTCCTTTCAGGGTTGTGGTCTCCACTGATGGTCGGTGCCTGGAACAGCGCTCCTTAGTCAGTGCAGCTGGTCCTGAGGTGAGCTCTGGCCTGGCTCAGCTGGTTTTGCTGCTTTTCTGGGCCTGGAGCAAAACACACTGAGGCCAAGATGTATTTGATTCCGGTCAGAACCTCCTTGTCCTGGGGCTTAAGGCTGAAGGGCTGTTCTCCAGCTCCCTTGTTTGTTCCTTCTCTCAGGGGGTCTAACCCACACGACTAGCAGCTTGCCAGGGGAGGAAAGACCTGGGGAGGATCCAAACCACATGACCAGATATGCAAGGTCAGGGGTCTAAGCTGCATGACCATCAGTATGCTGGGGGAGGAAAGGTTACCCTGGGGTGAGGTCCTTGCTTTCCCAGTTTTGCCTCTTGCTAGGTACCCGGGGCTTTCTACCCTGGTGACCTGTATCTGGCCCATCGTCCTTGCTCTGCTCCTGCCTGTCTACCTGCCGACCGCATTTCCACGGAAATACTGTTGTTACACATAAATTTTACTTCTTTGTGTTTCTTTCAACCCCTCAGATAAAGTTACCACTGAAAATCAAATAACACTTGTCATGTGTTTTACATTAAATTTGTCTAGATTATTGCATATTATGTCGTCTGCTTCTGTATTATATTACCTTTTCATTAATTATGAATACAAACACCAAAATTAAATTGGTATCAAACCTACACTAGTTTTTAACCTGTTTCCAACACAATTCACATTTACCACATACTTTTAAACAGAAAATGTTTTTAGCAAACATATTCTTTGGAAATAATTCTAATTTGTTTCAGTAACTTAATAGCGGAGGCTTCTGCGTATAAGATATAGTTATCTTGGACTGTTCACAAATTTTTAATAAAAAGTAGTAATGTTAAATTTTATGTAACATTATTACAAAATCCCACCCGTCACCTGAAATCAGGACACGATTCAGCCTTGAGTGCCTATTACTTGCCGGGCATTATTTCTTTTCATTTAAAGAATGAATAACAGTCTTGGAGCAGATAATTAAAGTAGCGAAGAAACCTGCCTTCTGTTTGTATTGAGTCAAACAAGCAGACACTTGATTGGAGAATCTTGTTTCAAGATGAGAGGCTGCTCATGCTCATGTATTTCACTTGGTATTTTCTTCTCCTGAAAAACATCAAGCCCTTGGGCTACCACCTTGGCACTTACTGCTTAGGGCGCTGCTTCCTGAACTGGGCTGCACAGCAAAATTGCACAGCGTTTAAAAAATGTCAAGGCCTGTGTCTCACCCCCAGGGGTTCTGGTTTAATTGGCCCAAGGTGGGGCTATTCTCTCAACTGCTTCCCACTCCCAGGCAATTAGCCATCTGTATGGTATTTTATCAACGGTGAGGCGGTTTTGATTGGTCAGGTCTTTGTGCTGAACTGAATTCTGCATCGCACAGCTCACTGTGCAGAAAGGTGGCGGTGCCTCTCTTTGCCTTAATCCGTTTCCCTCTCACTTCCTTACTCTCCTCGTACTTGAGGAGGCAAGCGGCGGCCTCAGCAGCAGCAGCCCTGGCTGACCATCACTGCAAAGACCAAAGAAAGAACCGGGCTGCCTCCTGAATATTTTCTCCACTGAGGATTAATGTACCACGCCTTTTCCACTGTTCTCTACATCCTGCAAAAACTTTTTTTCCCTTTTGCAAGAAATAAACTCGGAACTTATTGCTGAAGCACATAAGCAAAAAGTTTTAGCACAGCTTCTCCGTCTCTTGGGGACAAGTTTGAAAATTCTGAAGCAAGCTGAAGCATAGTAAGTGCTTTCTTTCTTTTAAAGCTACTTCTGGGGAGAGGGGAGGCTATTGTAATGGTAAATTTCACTGCGCGAGGAAGAAAGGGGTGATAATCAATCAAAAATGAAGTATTCGTTGGAGGTTTCGCAATTTTCTTCCTATATTGTAAGACTATTTTAATTTCCTCTGTAACCATATACAGAAAATGTTTTATTGTGTATATGCATGAAATAAAAGCAGTCTTGAGAGAGACATTGAAAGAAGTTTTGTCCAATGGAGCGGAGAGATGTATACACCACTCTGGGGCTGCATTGAGATCCCGGAATTCCAGGAGGAGACTTTACTACCGAATGTTGGAGTGAAAAATCCTCCTGGGTCAGCATCTTGGAGTTAAGCTTGGGAGAAGATTTTACATCTGAAAGAACTCATTTCTTAAAACCCCTCTTTGGCCAGCACGTCTCGTGAAGGGTGGGATAATGGGCTATAATAGAAGCATCGCTCTCTGGAATCTGCTTCAGGCGTTTACAATTTAACTCGCATGATGAGAACCACAGAGAACTTCGAGGAGACTTGTGCCACACGAAACCCCACCACGACCCCCACGGGGAGGTACATTTATCTGGAAGCATTCTTGCAGGGAGGAGCTCCCTGGGGTTTTACTTTGAAAGGTGGCCTGGAGCACGGAGAACCATTAATCATCTCTAAGGTATGTTTCCTTTGCCAATATTGCCTTTATTCACATTGCTTTTTCAACTTTTGTCAAAATGTAAAAAAAAAAAAAAAAAAAGTTGAGCATTGCCTGACTATTGCTGAATGTGCTGTGTCATACCTTGCTGATTGTATCTGGACATATTTTGCATATCTTGGTGTTTGAGAGAAAAATGTGTCTTGCTCATTTATTCTGTGAAAGCCTGGAGAAAAATGTGCTGGTTGGATGGATAATCTCTTTTTGTGAATGAAATAGTATAAAACCAGCTACCACATGATCTTTTCAGTTGTAAATCAGATTAAAGATGAACATAGTTAAGGCGGTGGCATAGTATATGTTTTTGTATGTGTGCCTCTATTTAACATATGGCTAGAAAAATATCTCTTCTTTTTCCTTTCAATTGAAAAATGTCTAACATTCCAAAAATATTTTAGAATTTGTTTGTAATTCTGGATAATTGAGTATGCAAATATTATTGCTTTTCAGCACACTCAGAGAGGAGAATTAAATTAGCTTTCAGTATAATTCAAGGGCAAAACACCATTTTTCCTCTTCTGTTTATGTATTTAAACTGATTTTTAAACTTTAGTCATCCTGTAACATGCCTCAATTCTTTATCTCTGGTGTGGATAGGTATAGCCAGTGAATGAATCTATTTTATACAATAGACTTAGTATTTCTGCTTTTTTCTTAAACTACAGTGATTAAGAGAGATTACAGAGATTTCTTTTAAAATTTCAGAATATTAGTCGTCTAAAACAGCAGAATATAAGTGCTTTTCATGCAATGCATTATTCAAGAAACATTTGTAATTGAGGGAAAGGTTTTTTAGTTTGAGGGTGAAAACTGAAATGACTCTTACTGTACTTAGATGAGCCAGTGGAAACTGATTTCTAGCAGGCAGCCAAGAGTGTGACCACTGTGAGCTGTGTGACTTTCCCTTGTCATTCCTAAGAAACAAAAGATGTGTGTCGATGCATATCAGGAAGCCTTCCTGCTATAAGTAACTGAAGTCCTGATTTATAGTGGCCTAAATAAATTGGGTTTGTTTTTCTCATATTACAAGAAGTGTGGAGGTAGGCTGTTTAGGCAAGAAGCAGCAGTTCAATAATGTCAACATGATCTCTCTGCCCTGCCATTCTTGATGATGTTGCTTTTGTCTTCATGGTTGAGTGATGGAACACTCTGACATTGAGTGTTCATTCAGAGCAGGGTTTTGGCTTTTTTGTGTGTGTGGAAAGGGACACCCTTCCATCAGACTTTTGCTTACATCTCATTGACCAGAACTGTGCCACATACCTATCCTCAGATTACTTACTGGCCAAGGGGAATGAGATGCCCAGGACTGGTTTAGACCAGTCAGGATTTCTCTCCTGGATTCTGTTGTAGGAACTTACCCTCCCTGATGTCAAGGAATCTCTGCCCACTATTTGAACAAATTGAGGTTTTGTTTTCAAGCAGAAGGAGGGAATGAGCGCTGGGTAGACAACAGAGAATGTTTGCCACAAATATAAATGTCATCTCTGCATTTAAAAACTCTGGTGGTACACTCAATTTACCTGGCCTTTAAGGTAAAATATTATGTATCTATATACCAGAATACAGTTTGCTCTCAGATCTAATTCTACCACTATTGAGCCATTCCTCTAAGACTCTATTTTTATCTGCAGAATGGAGATATACTCTTATTTTCCTTACCAGAATGTGTGGGAATTAAATGAGACCATGCATTTAGAGCAGTTAGCATAGGGCCTGGTACACAGAAGGAAAGGAACTCAAAAACATCTTAGCAAAGATTGTGATTATTGCTTTTCATTGTTCTGGGAGACATTTGAATTAGTATACAGACTTGGCTGCTGCGCAGAGATCCAAAATAACAATAGCTTAAACAATATAGGCTTTTATGTCTTTCTCACATAACAATCTGAACATAAGCCAAACTGAAAGATGGCTGCATGGCGTCAGGGACCCAAGTCCCTTCTACCCCTTGGGGTGATGTCCCATCTGCTTGGTCCAAGATGACTTGCCACAACATCTGCTTTCCAGTCAGTAATAAGTGGAAAAGGGGGAAAAGAAGGCAATCTCCTTCCTTTCAAGGGCATAATCTGCTCTGTCCAACATGGTAGCCACCAGCCACATGTGGCTATTTCCATTTCAATTAAAGCTAACTAAAACGAGATACAATTTAAAATTCTGTTCCTAATATGCACTGGTCAGATTTCAAATGCCATATTGCTTCAGAGCTCTTGAATATCTCTCCCCATCCTGTCTGTCTGGCAAACTCACATTCATCCATTCTCCGTTTCTTCCTCCCTCTGAAGTTTTCCTGACTTCCTCCTGCTGAGATAGGCAGTCTCTCTTCTACGCTCCCATAGCCTGCAGGTTCTACACTGAGTCATAGAGGTACATTTTTATCTACGTTGCTTGTCTTCTCAGCAGCTTGTGAACCTCTTTGGGGCAGGGACAGTTTTTGTTTGTTTTGTTTTCATCTCCACCACATCTAACTCGGAGCCCGGGTACACAGCTGTTAGTTGAGTAAATGAAAGGGCTGTGCCTTCTTCCTGTGCATTTCCAGGATCCAGCAGAGTGGCTGGCACGGAGTAGGTGCTTGATTACTCCTGTAAGCAAAGACAAACCAGAGCAGTGGCAGTGAGTAGGGAGGTGGTCCCGTGAGATGAGGCAGATTTCCAGTGATGGAGCGTGTATTAGTGTCCTGTGGCTGCTATAAAAATTACCACAAACTTAGTGGCTGAAAACAACACAGACTTGTGATCATAGAGCTCTAACATGGCTCAGAAGTCTAACATGGCTCTCACCGGGCTAAGATCAAGGTATCAGCAAGGCTGTATGCCTTTCTGGAGGCTGGAGGGGAGAATCCATTTCCTGGCCCTTTCCAGCTTCTAAAGCAGTGGTTCTCAACCTTGGCTGCACATTAGAATCACCTGAGAATCTTTTTAAACTCCTGATTTCTGGATCTCATCCTCCGGAAATTCTGTTTCTTTGTTACTAATGTTGTGGCCCCACCCCATAACAAAGAAACAGAATTTCCAGAGGATGAGGCCCAGAAATCAGGATTTTAAAAAGATTCCCAGGTGATTGTAATGTGCAGCCAAGGTTGAGAAGCACTGTTCTAGAGTCTCATGGTCTCCTTTCTCCGTCTTTAAAGCCAGCAATAGCAAGTTGAGTGCCTCTCACATTGCATCATTCCGATTTCTAACGTCTGCTTCCCTCTTCGATTTTAAGGGCCCTTGAGATTGGGCCCACCAGGATAATCTCTCCATTTTAAGATCAGTTGAGTGACAAGCTCAATTCCACCTGAAACCTTAGTTCCGCTTTGCCATGTGACCTGTCATATTCAGAGATTCCAGGGATTAGAACATGGATGTCTTTGTGGGGAGATGGCATTATTTTGCCAACCAACATGGTGTGTGAAACTGATGAAAGTCTATATAATTAAGACAGTGATGAGACTAAAGTAGTGCCTGATCATGTGTATCCCAGATCTTCCTTCTAGGACAGTGAAAAAATGGACATTACCTCATACACTACTAACCAAATGTTTGCTATTCTCCCAATCTAGGGTGACCCCCATTGTAAGAGAAGGGAAGGGACAGTACACATTGAGTCATACATATGAAAGGCACGTATACAAAGCAGTTATAAACTGCCAGGTATGGATGACAATATAATGAATGAAGTATTATTTTTCTGTTGGTACAAATGAGGCAGGGGAATGAATAGGGAAAAGGGAACTATGAAAGGGTGGCAATAAAAGAAATCATTTTCAAATTCCTTTCTTTGGGATTTAAAGTCCCTAAAAAAGGAAAGGTGGGGGTGAGGAAAGAGCCTGTGTAGTCTTCAAACTTCAAAAAGAAAGGGTAACTTAAAAAAAAAAAGCGTTTGTATGTGGAAGCTCAAGTAATTTAATAGTTCAGGAAGTTGGCAGCCTGATTTCATTATGATTCACTCTGCATTGTGGCTGAAAAAAAGCAGTTTCACCCGCAGTGGGCATGCACCTGCCCCCACGGTTTATAACTCAAGTAAGAGTATGACAACAGTAAACAACTACTGCTGGCATGTACTGAGGGCTTACTATGTGCCAATCTCTACTCCGAGAGACCCACATGTGTTAACTCCTTTAATTTCTACAACTCCGTGAAGAAGGTAATATTAGTGTGCTAATTTTGTACATGAGACAGAAATCGAGTGGTTTTCTGAAGCTCTCACCGTTTGGTGAATTTGCATATTACCCTTTTATTATATAGGATATACATAACCCGTGGACACAAACAATGGGATGGTGAGGGCCTGGCAGGGGGAGGGTTGGTGGGAGTGGACCAGGAAGAGGTCAATGGGGATAAAGGGGACATATGTAATACTTTCAAAAACAAAGATAAAAAAATAAAATAATATGGGATTATGTTTTTGTTGTATATGTTTTAAAATTTATTACAGGAAAACAATTAACACTTAGTTCTATAAGGTCCCATAAAATAGGAATGACTACTGCTCAAGCAACTCCTTTAAGTAGTTCAAGGCCCACAAAAAGGAGGGGCACTTAACATCTTTTAGTACCTTCATGGTGTCCTCACCTGGAGAGGCACCTTCTGTGCACTTCACAGAACTTCCACATGTACTTCGTTTGCTTCTGTGATCTAAGATTCCTGAAGAAGAAGACTAAAATTTGTATCCCAGCTAAAGAGGAGTCAGAGTGGGCCAGCTCAGCCTTTGGGAAGAAGGAGGCCCATTTCAGTTACCTGGGGGGATCCTAAGCAAACCCACCCAGGGTCTGGATGCTGCCAGGTCTTGTTTGCACTGGCCTCTCTGGAGGACTGGCAACTGGAACCAGTAGGCCTGGAGGCAGTTAGACTGTCCTACAACCACTGAAGAACTGTCACCAGCAGAGAGACCCTTGAAACAGTCAAACACAGATCCGCTGGAAGAGGTTTTGCATTAATGGAGAGGTTCTGAATGGCCCTGTTGTTGAAATGATTGCATTTGTGAGAAAGAATTGGTTATGTCAGGGGGCTGGGTTGGAAGACAAAGCATCTCAGAAGTACCTGTTGTAGCAGGAGCCTTGGTGCTACACACCTGGAGCCTGGGTCCTGTATTCGTAGCCCCTGCTGTATGTAACTCATAGAAAGAAGTACAGACATTTTCTCTCGTTTGTGTTTAAAACAATTTCTAGTCTTCAGATTTAGGGGTAGGCCTTTGCCCTGGTCTCTTACATTACAGACACATAGAGCACATACTCCTGATTCCTACCCTCTGGGAAGTATCTTTGCTCTGTCTAGACTGTCTTCTGTGCCAGCTCCTATATAAATCCTATTGATTCCATCTTCCACATCATCATCCCACTTTCTAAGAAATGTCTTCCTCCACCTATAACTCCATCCTCCTCTTCCTATCAATACAAATCACAGCCTTCCTCTAGGTCTTATCTACCAAGGCTGGGCTCACTAACCCTATCCCATCTCCATCTTTCCATGCTTTATCTAAAAGGGGAGGGGGGGGTAATGTGCGTGTCTGCTATGTGAAGTCAGGCACCTTCAAACATATGTCCCCTGGCTTCCTGTTGGCTGATACTACTCAGATTTTAAAATGGATTCTTTCACTGGGTTCTTGTAGCCTTAGTGATATGGTCTAACCCCTGAGTCCTCTTCATAATTCCTCCTCTGGAGAGAATCATCCAAAACATCCCAATCAATCTGCCATTTTAGAATGAAATGAATTGTTTTATTGCCCTGTGAGAAGCCTTGGAAATATAACAGGTCCATAGGTTAGGAAATTACTCATTTGGAACATACTTAAATGATCTGGGTGACACATGGAGGTTTCCTGAATTTTCTTATTCACCTGTCCAGTTCAGCACTTTACAGCCTTATAGCTCCTTAGTTTCAGCACAGCAGCAACAGCCATACAATCCCTCTTGGCCCATTTCTTCTGCATTAAAGCAATGCTTATTTTACCAGCTCTTTAGCCACGATCCTTGAGTTCAATGTGAAATTGATTTGTAGGCAGTTCCCCAAGACCTTGAGCTGATTCACCTCAGGTCATCTTTTCCAAGTATCAAGCTAGAGCAGCTTATTCTTGCCCTTTCACAATAGTCAGTCCCTTCTGAGATTCTCTCCTTACCTTGCTTTTTCCTATAACATCCTTTGTCCTTCATACCCAAGTAGCCTCCTGTCGTTATTGTCCTTGAACTAATTTATTTGTTCTTTAATTGTTTCATCCTTCTCTGTCGTGCATTTGCATTAGTTCCTCCTTCCGCTTATTGCCTCAGCATCTTTATTCAGGCCCTCTTTTAATACAGGTAGTTGTTTGCATTTGGAATCCTGCCAGTATCAAATGAGTATTACTCTAGCTGTATATTCTGCTTCTCCTAGCAAAATACTTCTTATTTCACACACGAAAAATCCTCAATAAATGTTAAATGCCTTATGAAATTTTTATCATTTATTTATCTATTTGTTTGCTTGTTTTGTGTGTGTGTTGTTTGTTTGTTTGTTTGTTTGTTTTTGCCTTAGAGCTATAAAGAATCTCACCCTTAGACTGTCAGGGCCTGCCCCATTCTAGATTAATGTTTGATACTTAAGATATCTTAACTTCAAAAGGAAACAATGATTTACAAAAGACATTTTAGTCTGACACTGTTAGTATATGCTAGGAGATGTCAAATCTGGTGAGAAATAAATAAGTAAAAGAATCTCAGCAATCATCTAATCCCGCTTCCTCATTACACAAAGAGAAAACTGAGACCCAATAAAGTTAATTTATTTGCCAAGATGGTTTCTGCCTTAGCAAACAAATTGTGTGTGGGTGTAAAGCTCAGCTATGAGGGCATAATTGCTTTCTAGTTGTACCATTCATAGTTTTGTATGAGTGCTAGCTCCCCAGTTAGGCTGTTAACCTCTAGAACAGCGGTTCTCAACCTATGGGTCGGAAAACACATTTGTAATTAGAAATAAATATTTCACAATATATAATTACATATTGTTTTGTGATTAATCACTATGCTTTAATTATGTTCAATTTGTAACAATGAAAATACATCCTGCATATCAGATATTTACATTACGATTCATAACAGTAGCAAAATGACAGTTATGAAGTAGCAACGAAAATAATTTTATGGTTGGGGGTCACCACACCATGAGGAACTGTATGAAAGGGTCGCAGCATTAGGAAGGTTGAGAACCACTGCTCTAGAAGCTAAGGACCTTTCCTTTCTCCTCTCTTCCTCCCTTTCTTTCTTCTTTCTTTTCTGTTATCCACAGTGCTAAAACTGCATAGCAATGATGAAAATAAAAATGTGTTAATGAATAAAGAAGAAGATAAATGAATATTATAAGGGATCTTCTTTAAAATCTTTGTGAGAACGATGTTGAGGGTAGTGTGCAAACACAATACTGGTAAAACCTGTTTAAAAAAATAAGGCAAGCTCTTTCCTCCATCCTTCCGGGCTACCATAATGGTGTGTATGGACGTCCTGGCTGTTGCTCTCAAGAGTATCAACAATGCCGAAAAGAGAGGCAAACACCAGATTCTTATTAGGCTATGCTCCAAAGTCATCATCTGATTTCTAACTGTGATGATAAAGCATAGTTACACTAGCGAATTTGAAATAATTGATGATCACAGAGCTGGAAAAATTGTTGCAAACCTCACAGGTAGGTTAAAGAAGAGTGGAGTAACCAGCCCGAGATTTGATGTGCAACTCAAAGATCTAGAAAAATGGCAGAACACCCTGCTTCCGTCCCATCAGTTTGGTTTCACTGTATTGGAAACTCGGCAGGCATCACGGATCGATGCAAGAAGGAAACATACAGGAAGGAAACACACAGGAGGGAAGAATCCTGAGATTCTTTTTCTAGGGATGTCATACATACATACATGCAAATAAAATGCCACAAGGAACAACAACAACAAAAATAAGGCAACTAGATTGAGCTTGACTTTCAATATAATGATGCCTTGCACACATTTAATGTTTGGTAAATGTCTGTTGAATTAGATTGGCGGGAAAGGGAGTTCATGTTTTAATTTAACCTTCAGAAGTTACCCTTTAAACTCTGCTTAAAGTATTAAGTATTTTAGACACCAACTAAGCTTATGATTCTATCAATGCTGTTGGAAATAGCTTTTGTTCAAGTAACATGATGAGGTTGCGTGCCAAATGGATCCTAGCATCAATAAGAATTCTGCTTTCTCTTAAAGCTCATATTTATTTCCAAGGCATTGCCTCTTATGTAGGGAACACAATTTAAGAAATAATTTGTTTCCTTTTAGTGAAACCGCAATGTGATTGGAGACACATAATGAGAGACTTTCTATCAATCTTTGAAAAAAAACAAAACCCCAAAAGACTTTCTGGATCTGAACTAATTCACAGACAGATTCTTCCACATCTCTCCCTTTGATGTACTTCCAAGTAGCAAACATCTTGATCCAAAGAGCTGTGGAGTCGGTATTTTCCTGCGTGGTCCATCCCAGGAGTCCATCCATCTCTCACCCATCCCAGGCCCTTCAATGAAACAAATCGAGGCAGACTCTCCGCTAAATCTGAGCGCTGTTTCTCCCCCTCTTCTCATGACTTTCCCACACAAGAGAACTTGTGTCTCTCGATCTGTAGACTGGAAGCAACAAATCTTTGCTGCCTTCACAGGAGGCTTTTCTAACTTGGCAGACCGATGTGTAGAACACTGTGTTCTGGGCATCTGAGCCTGAATTTGCTCTTCCGTCAACTGCATTTTTTCATTCCTCAGACATTCATGCATCTAGTCATTCTGTCCTTTTCTGTCTCAAACTGCATTTTATCTTAGAGATTTATGAGATTTGTCTAAGTCTTGTTTTTAAATGTTCTTTGCTATGTTTCTGTTGCTTTAGGGTTGTAATTCCTATGTTATCTTTTTTCTTTTCATTTTAGAAAAGCCTGCCCAGTGTAGCCAAATACACTATCCCAGACTCTCTAGGGCTTGGAATGATAATAGGCATGTCTCATGTCAAACGCAGTCTTTATGGGCCTTGTGACCATGGGCAAGTAACTTAGTTTTCCTGGCCCTCAGTTTCCTCAGCTTTAAAAATGAAACATTATCACCTAAAGAAGTTGCTATAAGTATTCAATGGATTAAGTTACACAATAGTGCTTTGAAATGATAAAAAACAATCCAGAGTTATGATATGATGATATGAACTGGTGCGAGAATAGTAGGTACCAAACAGAAGTTAGCAGCTCACATAACAAAGCTAATACTTGGCTGATTTTCTGTATCACGGTCAACAGTTACTACCTCACACTGAAACACTGAACAGATAATTCCCTGCCCTCATGGAGCTTACAGAAGAAAGATGCTGGCAATAAATACATTTGTACATGATAATTTCAAGGTTGGTAAGTGTTATTAAGAAAAAAATCCCAGCCGTGGCTGGTGGGGCTCAGTTAGTTGAGCATCGTCCCATGCACCAAAAAGGTCACTGGCTTGATTCTGGTCAGAGCACATGCCCAGGTTGTGGGCTTGATCACCAATACAGGGTGTGCAGGAGGCAGCCGATCGATGTTTCTCTCTCACATCGATGTCTCTCTCTCTCTCTCTCTCTCTCTCTCTCTCTCTCTCTCTCTTTTTATCGATCTCCTCCTCTCTCTGAAATCAATAAAAACATATTTTTAAAATTTTTTTTAAAGAAAAACACTCCAAAGTGATGGGTTCTAGAGTGGTAGTGTCTGTAGGGTGGAGGTATGGGGAGCAGGGTTAACTTTAAATGGGGTGATTAAAGAAGAGATTTCTGATAAGCTGACATCTGAACTAAGACCTAATGGATGAGAAATAAGAAATCAGACATATGAAGAGATTTGTAAGTTGGGGTGAGGCAGGAAAGTCTTGGAATGTTTCAGAAACAAGAAGAAAGGCAGTGTTATTGCAGTATAGTAAGCGTCTCAGTCTGTTCAGACTGCTATAACAGAATACCACAGACTGGGTGGCTTATAAACAACAGACAGTTATTTCTTATAGCTCTGGGGGCTGGGAAATCCAAGATCAAGGCACAGGCAGATTCAATATCTGCTGAGGCCTGGCTTCCTGGTCCACAGATGGTATCTTCTCCTTGTGCCCAAACATGGCAGAAGGGGCAAGGGAGCTTTCTGGATTCTCTTTTATAAGGTCATGAGTCTCGTTTATGAGGGCTCCATCCTCATGACCTCATCACCTCCCAAAGGCCCCACCTCCAAATATCACATTGGGAGAATAGGTTTCAACATATAAATTTTTGGGGAACACATTTTCAGCATATAGCAATAAGCAAGGTAGAGAGTGTTATAATATGAAAATGGAAAGTTTGTCATGGTTAAAGCACATGGGACCTTGTAGATAGTAGAAAGGACCTTGAATTGGATTTAAATGTAGGGTGTGAGGGTATATCACACCATGAGTCTTCCTCTACTTAGAGTGGATAACAAATTGCATGTATTTAAACTCTGGGAGATTTTTTTGGGGGGGAGGGGTAGGGGGGAATTTAATTGCTGGCTCTTAAAGCCACCTTCTCTTCTGTCTCTCATATGTTCCTAAGCACTTCCTGGGTCTATAACACAACAGGGCCTTCCAAACGTCACCTGTCAAATTTCATTGTGATTTATGGAATTATGTGTAAATAAACAGTAAATATTCTTTTTTTTAATTATTTGGGAGAGGTTCTCCTGCTCTACCCCATAATTATTAATCTCTTGGGACTTATTTTTTATTTCGAGTCAACACGATTTCCTGGGTTTGCTTTTGTCATCATATGACTAATTCTACTGAGGTCCTGTTCTGTAACAGGCATGCTATGTCACATAAGCTTCATAAACCTCTTTTTTTTTTTCCGTTTTGCAAAAGTTCATAAACCTCTTGAACTATAGGTTCTATTTCATTTGCATTTTATGGATGAAAAAACTGGAAGTTTGCTTAAGGTCATAAAAGTAGGTAGGAGCTGAAGCCTGAAAAATTATTTTTAAAGTAAATATTGCATTGTCATTTTATAGTTCCAAAGAGTCCTCCCATCTCCTTTGTCCCATGTCATGATAAACTGTGGAAGAAGTGGGATGTGTGAACTGTGTGGAAAAAATAGGCAGCTCACCCTGCTTGGTGTGGCTCAGTTGGTTGGAGCATCTTCCTATGCACTGAAAGTCACAGGTTTGATTCCCAGTCAAGGCACATACTTGGATTGTGGGTTTGATCCCTGTTTGGGGGGTGTATGGGAGTCAACTGATTGATGTCTCTCTTTCTCTCATCAATGCTTCTCTCTTTCCCTCCATCTCCCCCTCTTCCTTTCTCCCTCTCTAAAAATTAATTTTTTTTTTGAAGATAGCTTGTGCCGTGAAATGAGCAGTGTGCCTGAGACAACAACCTTAGGAATTAAAATTGGACTCCCTGCATCTTCCCAGGCCCTGCTTCCTGAAGCCTTTTACTTCTGCAAGGTTCTGACCTCGGTCTCAAGTCACCTCTCTGATTGTTGTTTGTCAATTAGGACCTGGTTGTGTTTTCATCTTCATACACAGTCATTATCTTTGCCTTTGTTTTTGTATCATGTCCTTATCTCCTAAACTGACTTAAATTCTCCCCTCCCCACAAGCCTAAACCCTTTGGCTTACCTTTGACTTGGATACATTCCATTGCTTAGTGAAGTCATGATAAAACCTTAACCCTCAAATCAGGCCTGTTACCAAGGAGAAACACTAATTCACTAAATGAACATTAAACAGTTTAATGCTAACAGGGGCTGGATCTAGTTAATACAGGAAATCAGACTTGGGCTTCGAACAGCTAGAGCACTGCTTTTCTGGGGTATCACAAGTCCCTGCCCCCAACTTGGTGAAGAGACCTGGTGATAAGATCAGCACCACAACAGTTGCGCTTTCATGGAGGAGAGTCCATTGTACCAAATTTTGTGTCATTTTGTTTGTCCCTTTCTAGCTCTCACTTAGTTCATAATATAGTGCATCTGTTCTGCTCTTCCACCTTGTCTACTGTTCCATGACTCTCATTAGGACTCATCTTCCCTGAAAGGTATACTTTCCGGCTCTCCTAATAGTACAGTCACTTGGCGTGATCCTGGGACTTCCACACAGACGTTACCCTCAAAGCCACCGCTGCTTGGGAACATCCCTCACCCATACTTGGCTCCTGGACAACTGGTTCAGACAGATCCTAGAATTCTAAAGACCTCAACATTTAAAAATAACTATTACAAAACAAATAAAAAAATAACTGTGACATGAATTTGGAATCAAAACACCTGCAATTTAAGTGGAATAGACCTTCTTTGGATTAGTCAGACAAAGTGCCTAGCATTTTGGGCGTTAAGGTATATCCTGAGCCACATATTTGCTAGAAGGTGGAAAGAAATATTAGACTTCTTTTTTAAAAAAATATATTTTTATTGATTTCAGAGAGGAAGGAAGAGGGAGAGAGAGATAGAAACATCCATGATGAGAGAGAATCATGGATTGGCTGCCTCCTGCAAGTCCCCCATGGGGATCGAGCCCACAACTCGGGCATGTGCCCTTGACCGGAATCGAACCTGGGACCTTTCAGTCCACTGGGCGATGCTCTGTTCACTGAGCCAAACCGGCTAGGGCGAAATATTAGACTTCTAAAACTAATTGCCTGACTTTTTTCCTTTGAAAAGTTAAAATTTTTAATGGAGGAAGACGTATGTGTATCATTTAAGCTTTTGTCATCTGTGTGTAGTCCTCTGAGAAGGTCACATTTTTTAGGCCTTGTTTCATGGGAGCTGGGAAATGAGCTGCTGGAATTCAGACCCAGGATCTGGCTGGCTCCCAGAAATACATTCACATGTTGGGTGTTAAGATACATTTACAGAATAGGAGAGTGAGTAAACTTTTGGAAATATGAAGGCAGAAAATTCCTGACATTTTCCTGTTATTCCTTGATTGTTTTGTTTTTCATATTCTCACTTGTGAGTAATTACTAAAGAGCAGCAGGTAAAAAACAACGCAGTCATTGACCTAGGTGTAAGCAGCAGGAAGGTTAAAAGAATTAGTCTTATTCTTCAGGATTGCGTTCATAGTTGCATAGTGGTGCTCCTGGCTCAATGTTTACACCTTGACTTGAGTTCCAGCTGCACCATCTGCATTTCTTTCCTTAAGGACTTTATTTTGCCTCCTCTTTCCACCCGGTTATTGACTCTGGGAGGAACGCTCAACCCATGACTGAGTGGAGTTGGTAGATAAACAGCCCACGCTCGTCCCTTGGATGGGAAACTCTGAGGTGCGTGTTTCCCACTACCTCCTAGAGTTGCCCTGGCAGAATTGAGCTGCACTTGCCCACGTTGTAGCTGATTTAATAATGCATCTGTATGAACTGTCTTCCTTTCGCAGCCTCCTTTGCCTGCGTCCCTCTTAGTTTTCTTTACTTCCCAGGTAAACTACTTGCCTTTGAATTCGTATCTCTGGGTCTGCTTCTGGGGAAAGCCAAACCAAGGGAACCCCCATTTAGGGAATGCTCACTAACTAGGTGAAAGCCAGAACCTGAAGTCTAATGTAGCTCTGTTTCCAAAGTGCCTGGTCTTTCCACTCTACTATGGAATTCAAGCAGACGGAATCCCATAGCAGCTTAGACCTAACGTTTTCTTAGGTGCTAAGAAAAGGAGAAATTCACTCCTAGATATGAAGTTTTGCAAGTCTCTGGTCTACTCTCTCACAAATGAGCTTGCCTTTCTCTTTTTTTCCAATGAATGGGTTGATGAGTCACACTCTTTCTGTCTCAATCAAGCACCAAGAGCTCCCCCCCCCCCCGCCCCGCCCCCATCCCTGAGAGGAGGATCCAGTCTCTCTTTTGCTCCAGTGATTCTATTATTCTATAGGTTCCATAGGTTAGTGGTTAAGAAAAATGTGGCCCCCTGGGCAAAATAGAGAAAAATTACATCTGATTCTTTTGGGGGCTCTCTGAGCATAGTTTCTTTCTGTGGATTCTTATTTATATTGCTTTTTCGCTTTCTCAATTCATACTCTAAATACAGCACAAGAAGAAAGTAAACAATGTACTGTTTTTTAGTCCAGAAAATTTGACAGTATGGCCTGGCAGTGGTATGAAGTTTGGCACCTCAGCAAGCCATAAACTATAACATAATTTCCACCCCATCCCAACTTCAACACAGCAGAATAACTTTTCAACACTGAATGTGGTTTCTGTGTAACTTGTATCACTGCCAAATTCAATACAAGAAGCTTCTTTTCTTTTGGAGCCGTCTCCCCACAATGTGAATATTCTTTGACTCACCATGTTGTCCTTTTCCAATTTCCTTGTTTTTTTTTTTTTTTTTTTTTTTTTTTTTTTTTTGCTTGAGTTCACGAAAGACTGACAAACTGTGGCCTCATGTGACAGCCATTAGTCTGCCTTAAACCTCAACTTGATCTTGAATGGATAGAATAATGAGTAGATTTTATGTAATTTAATTGATGTTGTCAGCTATATGAATTTGTTAGTTCAAGAGAAACTAAGCTTCCAGTCCTTCCTTTTCTAAATTCCTACTTGATTATAATAACGTAAAAGGCAATGTTCCCGCTCTCCATTGAAGCAGTTTTATAGCAGTCTGAACGCCGAATAATGGAGCAATAACCATTTTATTCTATTTAAAAAGAAAAGGCAAGGAAGATAAGCATTTGCTTCTTTGGATTAGTGGGAATTAACAAGCATTTTTTAAATTGTGCTTGTGTGTGTGAGCACAGGGAGGGACATTTCATAACGGGGGAGGTCTTGGCAAATCAGTGTTCATTTCAACCTCAGAGCATTGATTGTTGAACACATTTATGCCCACTCTAGCTCCAGGGAGCCTGTGGCATAGAACGTGGATTCAGAAAACAGTACAGAATAAGATCATCTCCCATTTTCCCATCTCTCAAGCAGGGGAAATGGTGCATTCTTTTTAGTCAGAACTCCTTGATTTGTCCTGTTTATGCTGTCATTTCATGGAGATTAAAAGTAAACCTTTGCATACATTGTTGGTGGGAATGTGGGATGTAAAGTGGTGCAGCCACTTTGGAAAAACAGGTGGCAGTTTCTTAAAATGTTAAACATGGTTACCACATCACCCAACAATTATAATTCTGAGTACTAGAGGCCCGGTGCACGAATTCGTGCATGGGTGGGGTCCCTTGGCGTGGCCTGTGGGGATTGGCCGAAACCGGCAGTCCAATGCCGCCTGCTGCTTCCGCTCATCCGGCCCCACTGTGCCTGCTGCGGGCTCGCGCTCAGTCAGTACTGATTGGGAGAGGCTCTCCCCGCCACAGCGGCACTCGCCAGCCATGAGCCCTGCATCTGGTGCCCGTCCTGAGGGGTGTGGGGAGGGCAGGATGTGATTGACCCTCTGGGCAGGCAGTGGGACACCCTTGATGGCCCAGGACGGAATCCGTCCCGCTGAATTCGCGCCGGTTGTTGGGAGCCACCTGGTGACTGCTTTTATATCATTTCTTCCTTGCAGAGTGTCTAGGGAGGGAAGCAGCCACAGTGCCCAAGGATGACTTCCAGGAGGCCAGTGGTGCTGTTGGGATCATGCCAGCAGCACTGGCCCGTTCTCTGGAGATTAGACCTGCAGGACTATTGAGGGAGGGAGTGGCTGCCGCCGGGCTGGTGGGCCACCGGGACAGGTCGGTCAGCTGAGCAGCACGCCCCCTGTGGGAGTGCACTGACCACCAGGGGGCAGCTCGTGCGTTGAGCATCTGCCCCCTGGTGATCAGTGCACATCACAGTGACCAGTCAACCGGTCATTCGGTCACTTAGGCTTTTATAAATATAGACTAGTGGCCCGGTGCATGAAATTCGTGTGTGTGTGGGGGGGTGTCCCTCAGCCCAGCCTGCATCCTCTCCAATCTGGGACCCCTTGGGGGATGTCTGACTGCTGGTTTGGGATCGGGCCTAAACCAGCAGTCGGACATCACTCTCGCAATCCAGGACTGCTGGCTCCTAACCGCTCACCTGCCTGCCTGATCACCCCTAACCACTCTGCCTGCTGGCCTGCTTGCTCCCAACTGCCACCCCCTGTGGCCTGATTGCCCCCAACTGCCCTCCCCTCCTGGCCTGATCGCTCCTAACTGCCTCTGCCTCGGTCCCGCCACCATGGCTTTGTCTGGAAGGACGTCCGGAAGGTCTCCCGGTCTAATTAGCATATTACCCTTTTATTAGTATAGATATGCCCAGCAGAAAAGAAAACATATATCTACTCAAACTGAAATTCTGTACCCATTAAACAACTCCTCATTTCTCTGTCCACAATCCTTAGCAACCTCTACCCCCCAATTCTACTTTCTGTCTTTATAAATTTGACTACTCTAGGTACTTCACATGAGTGAAATCATACAATATTTGTCCTGTGACTGGCTTATTTCACATAGATAATGTCCTCAAAGTTGTAGCATGTCAGAATTTCCTTCCTTTTTAAGGCTGAATAATGTTCCATTGTATTTTGTTTATTCATGAACATGGGGGATTTCCACCTTTTGCCTAGTGTGAATAATGCTGCTAATAACATATGTGTACAAATATTGTTCAAGTATCTTCTGTTTTGATCTGCTTTGACTGCCATAACAAAATACTGGGTGGCTGAAACAACAGAAATTTATTCTCACAGTTCTTGAAAACTAGAAGTGCAAGCTCAATTTTCTGGCTGATTTGGGTTCTGGTGAAAGCTCTGTTCCTAGCTTGAAGATAGGGATGCAGTACGATGAGATTTGGGGCTTGAGGGGAGGAGGGTTTGCTCTCTGCTGTCTTTTCTTATAAGGACACTAATTCAGACTCGTTCCCTATCCTATGACCTCATTTAACCTTAATTATTTCTTTACTCCAAATAAAACCATGCATATAAATTTGGGGAGGAATCAAACGTTCAGTCCATTATACTTTCTTCCAATTTTTCTTTTTCTGATATAAATCTAGAAGAAGAGTTTCTGGGTCGCATGGTAATTTTATGTTTAATTTTTGAGGCACTGCCATACTGTTTTCCACAGTGACTGCACCATTTTAAGTTCCCACCAGTAATACACAAAGGGTTCCAATTTCTCCACATCTTTGCCAAGACTTATTGCTCGTCTTTCTCCTTCCTCTCTTCCTCCTCCACCTCCTCCTCCTCCCTCTCCTCTTTTTCCTCCTCCTCTTCCTTCTTCTTTTAAAATAACAGCCCTTCTAAGTGTATAAAGTGGTATCTCATTGTGGTTTAGATTTCATGTCCCTAATGATTACTGATGTTGAGTTTCTTTCATGTGCTTATTGGCCATCTGTATATCTTCTTTGGAGAAATGTCATTTTTAAATTGGATTGTTTGTGTGTTTTTGTGTGGCAGTTCTTTATATATTCTGGATATTAATCCCTGATCAGATACATGATTTGCAAATATTTTTTTTCCCATTCTGTAGGTTGCCTTTTCACTCTATTGACAGTGTCCTTTTATGCACAAAGTTTTTAATTTTGATAAAGCACACTATTTTTTCTTGGCTTCCTATGCTTGGTGTCATATCCAAAAAATTATTACTAAAGTTAACATAATAAAGCTTTCCTTTGTATCTTCTTATAGAAGTTTTATAGTTTTAGCTTTTACATTTAGGTCTTTCATCCATTTTGAGTTAATTTTTATATATGGTGTACAGTAAGATTCTTTTGTATGTGATATTCAGTTTTCTCAACACTATGTATAGGGGTTGGCAAAAGTTGGTTTATAGTTGTGAGTATGCAAAACAGTTTATTTTTGTATTATATATGAATTATTGCATTATTCATTATTATTAACCTACTTTTTCCCACCTCTGTATTGAAAAGACTGTCTTTTCAATATTGAATGGTTTGGGCACCCTCCTAGAAATTCATTTGACCATAAGTGTGAGGCATTATTTCTGTGCTCTCTATTCTATCCCATTGGTCTATGTATTTGTCTGTATACCAGTGCAACACTTTCTTGATAAGATAGCTTTGTAATAAGTTTTCAAATCAAGAAATGTGAGATGTATAATTTTACTCTTCTTTAAAAAAATTTTTTGGGATTCCTTGAGATTCCATATGAATTTTAGGATGGAGTTTTCTATTTCTGCAATAAATGTCATTGGGGTTTTGATAGGAATTGCACTGAGTATGTAGATTGCTTTGGTTAGTATTGACATCTTAACAATATTAAGTCTTCTAATCCAGGAACATGGGATGTCTTTCCATTTATTTGTATCTTCCTTCATCTTTCAGCAATGTTTTGTAGTTTTCAGTGCACGTGTCTTTCACTTCCTTGGTTAAGTTTGTTCTTATTATTTTTTCTTTTTGATGTTTTTGCAAATGGAATTTTCTTAAGTTCCTTTCAGATCATTCATGGCTTGTGTATAGAAACACAACTACTTTTTTGTGTGCTGATTTTGTATCCTGCAATTTTGATGAATCCACTTATTAGTTCTTATAGTTTTGGGGGGCATAGGATCTTGGAGTTTTCTGCATATAAGATCAAAATCATCTGCAAACAGATAATTTTACTTCTTCCTTTTCAGTTTGGAAGCCTTTTATTCCTTTTTCTTGCCTATTTCTCTGGCTAGAACTTTCAGTATTATGTTAAACAGAAGTGTTAGATGCAGCTCACCTCTAACAATTGTGTTAAGCTCAAGAGTAGGAATCTATTAACAGGTCAACAGCAGGAAAGGGGAGGTGGGGTGGGGATTGGAAGGGGCCTTAGAGCTGCTGCGGTTCATTTAAAATTGGCTTTTCTTTTTTTCTCTTACTCCTGCAACTCCTATAGAATCCAGGAAGAATAGGGATGTTTTTTCCCTATACAGCTGATTATAATAACAGGCCAAGATCTCTTTGAACATAACCAATATAGAAAAAAAAGCATCCATGGCCATCAAACTGGGTAAAATAGTAACATAATCCCTGGCTTGTAGTTTGAATCCTATTAATTATAATTGTGTAGACTTGTACAGTGAGAATGCTTTGGGAGTTTTTAAAGCCAGATTTTTCAAAGACGACATTCCTCATTAGACCTTCCCCATTAAGGCATGCTTGAATGATGCTACACAGCCGAATAGTTGAAATTTTTTTCCACTCTTGTCATAGTCTGAAGACAAAGGATTCTTCCGCTTGCCAAAGTTCCCCGGAGCCTAGGTTGAGCGGCTGTGACAGCAGTTCAGCAGGGAGCTTTTTATTCAGGCTTTGGTTTGCCATCAGGCCTCATTCACTAAACAGGATCGAGTGGGAGCAGTATATGGAGGAAAAAAATCAATGGAGGCAAAATCTGACACAGCCAGATATGGTGCCATGGACCCACGTTTACCTTTCATTGATGCTGAGTCATGACGCAGGCTACGGCACAGAAAATTGTAAGATCCTTGTTCTAAATGCATTGCATATTCTTGGTGCTTTGGCTGAAGCAATGCCACATGCATAGTTGAGCAAATGCTAGCATAGTATTGCAGCTTACTTGACTTCTTCTATGAGAAGCAGTAAGAGTGGTGTAAAAGAACTGGGAGCCCTGTGGTTGATAGCAAAGGGTCTTCTGATGGTCTCACAGTCTTGCTTGTCGTCAATCTCTCCTAGCCTCTATTTCCTCATCCCCAAAGTATGGGTAATGTACTTGTTCCTTCTAACTCACAAGGTTCTTATGAGAATCACATAGGGTTGATTCATGTTTGTTACACTACCAAGGCATACTTCTTATTCATTATCATTAGAATTTTTATATTTGAATTTAGATGTTGTATGTATATGATTCTTCTGGATTATGTGTGTATGGACTTCAGCCATTACCAAGAAACAGCTTTTTAATATTATCCAAGGAAAGTGTTGAGAGCTATATAAAAGTGACCTTAACTTAGGTATAAGAATTAAAAGGTTCCCTCCATTGGCCTTAATTGGACAAAAATTGCATATTTGTGACTGGACATAGCCACAGGCATCTTTCTCTTTTATGTAAAATTTGGCATAGCATAGTGGTTAAGAGCACCAGCTCTATGGCCAGAATTTTTGGGCTCAAACTTGCTAACAGTATGCCTTGGACAATTTATTTAACCACTCTGTCCCTCTATTTCCCCATTTATAAATCTGGATAAAAGGTGGTAATCTTATATAATAAAAGGCTAATATGCAAATCGACCAAATGGAGGAACAACTGGTCACTATGATAAGCACTGACCACCAGAGGGCATATGCTCAATGCAGGAGCTGCCCCCTGGTGATCAGTGAGCTCCCACAGGGGGAGCACTGCTCAGCCAGAAGCAAGGCTCATGGCTGGTGAGCGCAGCGGTGGTGGCAGGAGCCTCTCCTGCCTCTGCAGCAGCACTAAAGCCTAAGCTGTCACTCAGACATCCCCTGAGGGCTCCCAGACGCAGGCCGGGCTGAGGGACCGCTCCCCCCTCCCAAGTGCATGAATTTTGTGCATTGGGCCTCTAGTTGCTTCATAAGATCATTGTGAGGTTTTAAAGGATTAACAGAAGCAAAGCTCTTAGAACACTGGTTAACCTAGTGTTATTAGTATTATCTAGTTAATTGGAAGAGAGTTTAGGGAAAAGAAGGGATCAAATAAATATTCCCTTCTCCCCAAACAAAACAAAATTGGAAAGAGTTGTCAAGAGAGGAAAAGATAATGGGGAAGGTAGGGATCCAGGTAGAGCCACAGGTGTACAAACACATCAAAATAGGTGGACAAAGACACTTTCACCCCTGTGACCTTTATGTCTCTTACTACTGAAGGTTCTAAAAGCTGTATTTCATCTCCATATCATAGACTATGTGTTGGCTTGCTAGGGCTGCCATAACAAACTTCCACGGGATATTTTGCTGGATGGCTTGAACAGCTGGAATTTTCCTTAGAATTCTGGGGGCTGGAATTCTAAGATCAAGGTGTCGGCAGGTTTGGTTTCTCCTGAGGCCTCTCCCCTTGGTTTGCAGGTGGCATCTTCTCATCGTGTTCTCCCATGGTCCTCCTTCTGTGTGCACACAACCCTGATGTTTCTGTGTGTTCATATGTCCTTTTACAAGACACCAGTCTGTTTGGATTAGGACCCACTCTGACAACCTCATTTTAACTCAATAACCCCCTTAAGGCTGCTATTTCCAAGCAAGTCATACTCTGAGGTACTGGGGGCTAGGGCTTCAACATAAGAATTGGTGGGGGGATACAATTCAGCCCATAACAGGCTTTCTGCTCCATAGACAATGAGAAATTAACCAAAGGAACAGAATTTACTCCAGTCTGATATAAAGGAGTCAAAGGCAATTGTGAGTCCAGTAGTAAAATTTGCTTGAATGTCTCATATGGTACTTATGTCACCCATATAAAAGATAATCAATCTGACTTTTATGGAGAAGCTCAGGCTTTCGTGGAAAAATAATAGACATTTAGCAATAAAGTTTTGGCTTGGTTTAGACACGTGGCCCATAATTTTTGGTTGGAAAGTAGGATTTGAAGTTGGGTCAGATGGGAAAATAGAATCTCTGCTAGTTGTTTTGGCAGAGGAAATTTAATATAGGAGATAAACATAAATATATTTACTATGACCTGCTCATGAGGAGCAATTTAGCATGATATCATCAACAAGGTAGATATATGTGATGTTCTGTGGGATGTTAAGATGATCAAGATCTCTGGGGACTAGCCAATGACAGAAAGCAGAAGAGTTGGCTTAGTCTTGAGGTAAAAGAGAGAAGGTGTACTGTTGTCTCTGTTGGTAGAAAGCAAAAGGCTTGTTTGTGATCCCTCAGGATTGTTTGAAGGGGAAACAATGAGATCAATAGCTGTGAACCAGAGGTGAGATACATGTGTTCATTTGCTCAAATAAAGTCATCTTATCTGGAACAGCAGCTTTAATTGGCAATGTCTAATTAAGTCTACAATAATCCATAATCATTATCCAAGATGAATACATCTTCTTCACAGACCAAACAGGTAAGTTAAATGGGAATGTTAGGAATTGCCACACTTGTGTCTTTTTAGTCTTTGGTGGTTCTATAAATCTTAGTATGTCTTAGTTCACTGTCTGAGTGGGGTAGAGGGAGCTCCAAGAGCTTCCACTTGGCCTCCTACAGTATTAACTCTTCTGTCACATTTCAGTGTGGAGATTAGACCAGTTTCCAAGCATCATCAACCATATACTCAAGAACTAAGAAGCAACCACAGGTGAACCCTGTAAGATAGATTGAGCCAAACCTCATTTATCACCTCAGCACCATAAGTCTTCTCTTTGACTATGATCTCCAGTGGTGTTTTGGGTTCCCAGGAATTAGCATACATTCAGGACCAGTATCTAGAGAATTTCAAAGATCTATAGCAGTGGTTCTCAACCTTGGCTGCACATTAGAATCACCTGGGAATCTTTTTAAAATCCTGATTTCTGGGCCTCATCCTCCAGAAATTCTGTTTCTTTGTTATTAATGTTGTGGCCCCACCCCACAACGAAGAAACAGAATTTCTGGAGGATGAGGCCCAGAAATCAGGATTTTAAAAAGATTCCAAGGTGATTCTAATGTGCAGCCAAGGTTGAGAACCACTGATCTATAGGCTCTTTAACTTCCCTCAATAAAAAGGTCAAGACTTCAGTTGAATCTTATTAGCAAAGTTGGTCCCCATCACTTGTTTATTCAAGCTACTGTATGTGTATATACTAGCTGATGCCTGACACCTGCTATGATAGGCAATCTTTGCTCTGGGGCTCCCCATCAGCCTGGCCAAGTCTTTCTCAGAATTGCACTGCAGGCTGAAGCTCTGCCTATTTAGGCTGCTTTCCTTCTCTCCCTCCTTTCACCAGAGTCAGACCTGCACTGTGGTCAGAAGGCTCTCCCCTCCTATTCCTAACCCGTCACCCCTTCATCTCCCACAAGTGTTTCCCCCAGTACATGTCTTGCACCTCTAGTTCCACTTTGGTGTTTGTTTTTTGGAGAACCTGAACTGACTCAGAAATCAACTAATCGTGCAGAAAAAAGCCCAAAGTCCATTGAATATTAGATTGTTGACAAATATAAAATTGCTGGACCTTGGAAGCATCGTTTTATATTTCCCTGATAACTTAAAGTTTTTTTGGAACATTAATTAAATGTGCCACACATAAAAAACCTGAATAGAGTTGCTTTCTTTCCCCAGAAACACACCTATGCTCTAGGGCAGCGGTTCTCAACCTGTGGGTCGCGACCCCTTTGGTGGTCGAACGACCCTTTCACAGGGGTCACCTGAGACCATCCTGCATATCAGATATTTACATTACGATTCATAACAGTAGCAACATTACAGTTATGAAATAGCAACAAAAATAATTTTATGGTTGGGTCACAACATGAGGAACTGTATTGAAAGGGCCAGAAGGTTGAGAACCACTGCTCTAGTGGGAAATTGTCACTTAGGGAAATAAAATTTTAAAGTGGATCCAGGGAAGAGATTAAATTCTGGGGATTGGGAACAGAAGCTGTGCTCTCTTTATCTTCCTCTTTATTTTGCTTCCTATTTTATATCATAGTGTTAACACGAGAGCTAACATGCCAGAAATGAAAAATGTGGGGTTCATGTGGTGCTCTCAACAGGCTCCTTGAAGAACATTTTTTCCCTTCTTTCAAGGATCAGCTAAAATTGAATTTGGCATTGTTTGCCCTTTGTCGCCTAGGCATTCGGGTCAGACTCTTGTCTGACCTAAGTGAGGCGATGATGGACAGGTCTGTGGAGGGCATTATCACAGCCTAATCAGATAAACCAAAGCCAAAATTGTTTTTCCCTTCTCCCACGGTGTCTGTTCTTCCTCTTTTATGTTCTCTTCTACTTCGCCTTGTGAATTTTTAAGACAGTGCAATTTATTGTTGTTAGCGAGATAGAGAGTTTGACTTCAGGAACGGTAGTATGAATCAAGCGTCTTCTGCCTTGTAGAGAGACTTTCTCAGGAACTGAGAGCAGTGTGTGTCAGCCCTGGCCACTGAGGCACAGCCGCTCTATAATATCTTTTGCCTAATGCAGAAGAAGGGGCCCTGCTGTTTCCTGGATGCTTTGGGCATTCAGTCAATAACAACAATGCATTTAATCATGGGAGAGTCTAAAACATTCACCTTGTAAGAGTAACAAAAAGTCCAGAATCAGCAGAAGCCTTGCAAAAAAATAAACTAAACAAGACTAATAACAGAAACCAAGTACTAAGGGCAATAAAATAATCTTTTTTGTGTGTTTAATTTTACATTTTAGTAATCATAACAGACAAGGAAGGAATATGCCTAGGTTTGGGGTTGAAGATGCAATGACAATTTAGGCTTAAGAGAAAGTAAAATAATGCTAAAATAGTATTTTCCTTCTCTGCTAAGAGAGTAATAAAAGGAAATTGTTATTTGTTGCTTGTGTGCTTTGTGCCAACCCTTGTGCTGGGTGGCTTATATATATATATTATCTTAGTCCTCCCTAGAATCCAGGAAGAGAAGCATGTCACCTCCATTTTACTAATGAGTAAACTGAGGCTTAGAGACGTTAAATTACCCCAAGCTCACATGGCCTGTTCATGGTCTCTCTGGCTTTGAAACCCAGACCTGTCTGACTTTAAATTATGGATGAAAGATAATGATCATGGAAGTATAAAGGACAGAGAAAATACTGGTCAAAGGGATGAACACCCAGGGAAGCTAAGTAATGAGTTCTAATGTAGAGCAAGCAAAGGCCAAGGTGCTTGGTGATCGTTGCCATGTACTTTGTGAATCCTAACCAGGGTCTCAGAGACCTTCCAAATGAAGACGCTGAAACCGCATTGGTGATCTTCAAGGATCTAAGTGAGGAGAAAGGGGGAGGAATTACAGGAAGACTCAAAATGAAGATATGTCATCCCAACTTTCATAAACCTAGTCATAGTTTGAGTAATTTGGACTAGCTTTGAGACATGCCAAACCCTCATTGTCACTGGCTTGAGGAAGTTACAACCAGAACTTAGAAAAATGACTTGGTTGTAAGGCTGACTCCAAAGAGTGCACCCTACTTTCCAAACCTAATTTTAAAAATGGAAATGAGGAATTTGGGCTTGATTTGAGCTGAGTCCATTTTTCTAAGAAGGTGGGACAAGGGGAAATACAGACAACAGACGATATTTGAATTAGCATCAAAGAGCACAAGAGACTCCTTTAAGAGCTTAAATGACAAGATTCAGCCCCCTCGAAAAGTGCACTCTCAACTACAAGGCAGAGGAATAAGCCTCCATCAAAAAGGCCGGGATTGATTTTTACCTCTCCTATTGCAAGATTTGACATGAGTGGGATGAAACATTCTACATACAGGAAACATTCCTACACATTTCTAGTGGAAATGTAAATTGATACAACATCCACAGAGAGCATTTTGGCATCTACATTCTCTTTAAGCCAGCAATACTACTTCTAGGATTTGAACTGATAGAAATACTTATGCACACAGTGATATATGTACAAGGACAGTCGCTGTAGCATTATTGGGAAAAGCAAGCAAATAGAATTTCTTGTCTCTTGACTAAGATTTTTTTTGCACGGTTTTTATAATTCCCTTTTAAGGCTTTTAGTAGCTATTACTTTGCTATTATTTTTTGTAATAAACTTGAGTTCATTAAAAAACTACTAGATTAATTAATAATTATTATGATAAGCCAAAAACAAATATATAGATACATACACACACACACACACACACACACACACACATGCACACACTGAGTGGCCAGATTATTATGACCACCTGACGGTTGTAGGCAAATTAGCTATAATTTCACGCTGAAGTTGCTAGAGGGCCAGACCATTATAAATAGGGAAGCAGGTTGTTTACCATGACAGTAGAAGTGATTTTTTTCTGAAGATATGTGTAAACAACGAGATTTAACAGCCTTTGAATGTGGAATATATATACATGTTTACCCATATCGTTGAGCATTTGTGGGACGAAGTTAAAAGAGCCATCAGGCAGCTGGTTCCACACCATCAAATCTCACAGAACTGGACAGTGCTATTTATCAGGCATGGTATCAGATTCCTCGCATCACCTTTCAACATCTCGTGGAATCAATGTCAAGAAGAATCGCCGCAGCATTGAAGGCAAAAGGTGGCCCAACGAAGTACTGATGGGGTGGTCATATAATCTGGCCACTCAGTGTGTGTATATGTGTGTGTATATATATAAAATCTAATAATAGACAAACATGGTAATTGACTATACCTCTGCTATGCTTCCCATGGGCTAATCAGGGTGATATGCAAATTAACCCAACCAAGATGGCGGCCAGCAGCCATGCAGCTGAAGCGAGCAGGAGGCTTGCTTGCTCCAGTGATGGAGGAAGCCAAGCTTCCTCCCTACTGCAGCCGGGCTCTGAGCTCCACTCTAAGCAACAAAGTTGCAATTATAGAAGCTAAACAAACCCCAGATACCTGCTTTCAGCAGGCCCTGGCCTCAGAGCTGGAGCGGCAACAAAGTTTCAATTATAGAAGGTAAATAAATTCCAGAATAAAAGAAAAAAAGGAGAGGCTGGGAGCTTCTGTCGCCCACTTGGCCAGCCTGAAAACAGCCCTCAGCCCCTCATCCAGACTGGCCAGGCACCCCAGTGGGGACCCCCCACCCTGAAGGGGGTGTGACCAGCTGCAAACAGCCATCAGCCCTTCACCCAGGCTGGCCAGGCACCCCAGTGTGGACCCCCACCCTGAAGGGGGTGTGACCAACTGCAAACAGCCATCAGCCCCTCACCCAGGCTGGCCAGGCACCCAAGCGGGACCCCCACCCTGATCCGGGACACCCTTCAGGGCAAACCAGTCAGCCCCCAACCATGCACCAGGCCTCTATCCTATATAGTAAAAGGGTAATATGCAAACTGACCCTAACAGCAGAAAGACTGGAAATGACTGGTCACTATGACACACACTGACCACCAGGGGACAGACGCTCAATGCAGGAGCTGCCCTCTGGTGGTCAGTGAGCTCCCACATGGAGGAGCTCTGCTCAACCACAAGCCAGGCTGATGGCTGCCAGTACAGCGGTGGTGGTGGGAGCCTCTCCCACCTCCTCAGCAGCGCTAAGGATGTCCAACTGCAGCTTAGGTCTGCTCCCCGCTGGCAAGTAGACATCCCCCGAGGGCTGCCGGGCTGCCAGAGGGATGTCTGATTGCCAGCTTAGGCCCAATCCCCCAAGGAGCGGGCCTAAGCCAGCAGGTGGTCATCCCCTGAGGTGTCCCAGACTGCGAGAGGGCACAGGCCGGGCTGAGGGGACCCCCCACCCCAGTGCACAAATTTTTGTGCACCGGGCCTCTAGTATGTATATATATATATATATATATATATATATATATATATATCACATGTTCAAAGGCTGTTAAATTTCGTTGTTTACCCATATCTTCAGAAAAAAATCACTTCTACTGTCATGGTAAACACCCTGCTTCCCTATTTATAATGGTCTGGCCCTCTAGCAGCTTCAGTGTGAAATTATAGCTAATTTGCCTACAAACGTCGGGTGATCATAATAATCTGGCCACTCAGTGTGTGTGTGTGTGTGTGTGTGTGTGTGTGTGTGTGTGTGTGTGTATATATATCTACACTAATAAAAGAGAAAAATGGTAATTGGCGTACGACCGCTACCCTTCTGATTGGCTAATCAGCGTATCCTTATGCAAATTAACTGTCAGCCAAGATGGCGGCCGGCAGCCAGGCAGTTGGAAGTGAACATGAGGCTTCCTTGCTCCCGTGACTGCTGACTCCAACGTTCCCCGCCTGACTTGCAGGCCTCTGAGCTGGCAGTTTGAAACATTCTAACAAATATAGCCGGCTGGGATCTCAGAGCTGAAGTTATACATTGTTTCGATTATAGAACGGCAAACAAACCAGCAGCGGAAGCCTCAGAGCTAGAGCCAGAGCTAAAGCTGGCCCAGAAGAAAAAAAAAAAGAAAAAAAGGAGTGGTTGGGAGCTTCCCGCCAGCCTGAAAGCAGTCAAAACCGCCAGCCTGAAAGCAGCCCTCAGCCCCTCACCCAGACTGGCCAGGCACCCCAGTGGGGACCCCCACCCTGAAGGGGGTGTGACCAGCTGCAAACAGCCCTCAGCCCCTCATCCAGGCTGGCCAGGCACCCCAGTGGGGACCCCCACCCTGATCCAGGACACCCTTCAGGGCAAACCAGCCGGCCCCCAGGCCTCTATCCTATATAGTAAAAGGGTAATATGCCTCCCAGCACTGGGATCAGCGGAGCCGCAAGGCCTCCTGGCACCAGATCAGCATGACAGGGTGCAGCGCCCAAACCCCCTGATCGCCCTGCGGCTCTGTGTGTGACAGGGTGTGGCGTCCCAACTCCCTGATCAGCCCTGCTCTGTGTGTGACAGGGGGTGGCGCCCCAACCCCCCCCCCCCACGGGCCCTGCTCTGTGTGTGACGGGGTAGAGCCATAACCTCCCCATCGGCCCTGCCCTGAGTGTGACAGTGGTGGCGCCCCAACCCCCTGATCCGCCCTGCTCTGTGTGTGACAGGGGGCAGTGCCCTAACTCCCCTATCGGCCCTACTCTGTGCGTGACAGGGGGGAGCTCCCCAACCTCCTGATGGGCCTTGCTCTGTGCATGAGAGGGGGAGCTCCCCAACCCCCTGATGGGCCCTGCTCTGTGAGTGACAGGGGGCAGCGCCCCAACCCCCTGATTGGCCCTGCTCTGTGCATCACAGGGGGTGGCGCCGCAACCTCCCCATTGAACCTGCCTTGAGTGTGACAGGGGGCGGTGCCCCAACCCCCCAATCAGCCCTACCCTGAGCGTGACTGAGGGTGGCATTGCAACCTCCCAATACGCCCTGCTCTGTGCATGACAGGGGGCGGCGCCCCAACTCCCCAATCAGCCCTGCTCTGAGCCCGACCAGGGGCTGCACCTAGGGATTGGGCCTGCCCTCTGCCACTCAGGAGCAGGCCTAAGCCAGCAGGTCGTTATCTCCCGAGGGGTCCCAGACTGCGAGAGGGCACAGGCCCGGGCTGAGGGACCCCCTCTTCCCCCCCCTGAGTGCACAAATTTTTGTGCACCGGGCCTCTAGTATATATATATATATATATATATATCTGTGTGTGTATGAAATTCACACATTATATTAACCAAGATTATGTTATTTCTAATTTAAGGTGGTACAGTGTTTTGCTATGTTGATTCATTGTAGGAATATAGCCATAACAAGCATTTCAATATTTAATAAAATAAATTTTGTTTGTGACTATAGGTCATGGTCCACTTTTCCCAGAACTTACAATGTCAGCCGCTATAGAATAAAGTGGGCATTGGAAAGTGGAGAGAGAGTACAAGGCTGCTGATTGGAGGGTATATAATAAGCTTCTAGAGGCAAGACACCAAATCATCTCCTTTCGCTCTTTTTAAATTTCCAATAATCTCCTTTCCCTCTTTTCTCTAACCTCTTAACTTAGTACTCGAGATGGGTGAGAGGATTAGGGTCAGGAAAGAGTCCAATAGGTCGAAGAATGAGGCTAGGTTTAATTTGAAGAGACTGGACAATAGACAGTTGAAGATATGGTGCTTTTTAGGAAGGAAGATTGAGATTTAATATGAAAAATGTGAAGAATGGGTCCGTTAAGTTCTATCTGGTAAAATTCTGAAAAGATCTTAAAAGCTTCATTGGCACACAGATTTAAAAACATTTTCAAAAAATGAAAATTATAGCCAACTCTTAATTAGGACTTCATATGTGCCTACACACAGTGGTCTCTATGCATTGACTCTTCTTCCACTTTGCACAACACATCAGTGACGTGGGTCCTAGTATAAACCCCATTTACATTTGGGGAAAGAGACTTAATGACTAAGTGATTTGATCCAAGACTCAGAGCTACTCGCTGCACCACGTCCCTCTGTTTATCTCAGGGGTTTCTGTGAGAATCAAGTGAGTTTTTGTGCATAAAAGTACGTTGAAAACCACAAAACATTAGATACTTGAAAGCCAGTTCTCAAAAGATAGAAAATGTTATTCACTCTCTTCTATGGAACCATCCTTTTAATACAGAACTTGGAAAACAAGTTACTGTTGGAGCTAAAATAAAATTAACCATGGAGGATCAATTTTGGGTAGCAAAGTAAGTATTAAGAAAAACAGAAGGATAAAAAGAAAACATGGCATACAATCTAGATAAGTGGTAATAAAAAATGGCCTCTTTTGCTGGAGTGAGAGGTTTTCCCGGAGCTGAAAGCTGTGGTTGCATTGCCACTCTGTATAGAAAGTCCCTGGGACAGGACTGACCCGGCCATGAAAGGGTAATTGCATGGCCTCAGAGATTGTTCCCACCTTCAGCTGCTAATGAAGCTCTTGGAAAATGCATCCCCACTTAACCAATGAGGCTGAAAATGCCAAGGAGCCTCTGGCCAAGGATGTGTTCTCTAGGCTCAGACTGAACCCATTATTTTGTTAGAGTACTGCCACCAAGCCAACCATGGGCAATTTAGCATGCCACATTTCAAGCAGAGTTTAATTCGTCTGATACATTCACTTTTGTGTGCCACAAATGAGACAAATACCCTATGATCAGATGATGGCCTGTCAGGAATGCCACAAACACAAAGTACTGGCATTAATGGAGAGTTCCTCAGTCAAGTCTTGGTTAGACTCTCATTTAAAGCTGGTCTAAAAATTTGCCAGTGATCTCAAGTTCCCACCTTTGCTGTGTCTGTGCCTTCTTAGAAGAGGTAAAAAGTGTGTGTGTGTGTGTGTGTGTGTGTGTGTGTGTGTGTGTGTGTGTGATATTTTCATAACAACAACAAAAACAAACAGTAAATGTCTTGACCAAGGAAATCACCTCTGAGTGACGCCAAATCTGATAGGAAATCACCTCTGAGTGACGCCAAATCTGATATGGATACCTCTTTATAGAATCAGACAGTTCTGGGGTTACCTGAAGATAGTTATCTCTTATATGTACTAGTTCCTTCTTTTTTTTATGGCCATACACTTTCCCTTATGTAGCAAATCCAAAAGCAGGGATGGTTGGAATGTTACCCAAAGTGGGAGAGGCCTTACTCAGTCCTAACACCCACAGAGCCCACTATCCCAGTCAGAAAGTGTCACATGAATGCATCAAAAATGGGTCCAGCATCCAACTGTAAGAGAATGCGTTATAATAAATACCATTTACTGAATACCTCCAGTTTCAAGGCTCTGTACTTCTGAAAGAACATCTGTGAGAGACACACAGGATCCAGTGAGCATCTTTTTTCCTAACAGATTTAAGGCCAGCTCTCAGGTACTTTGGGCATCAGAATTACCTGGGAAGAGTTAAAGGTTGTATTATGCAGGCTCTGGAGTCAGGTGCTTGGTTTTGCATCTTGTCTCTGCTGTGTGTTAATTGGGTGGCCAGGGGCACATTACTTATCCTTGGTAAGCCTTAGTGCTTGTGTTGGCAAAAATAAAAGGAGGAGGGTGTGGAGAGGATGAAAAGAGAAATAATCATAGATAACTCATTAAAGATGTTGTAAAGATTGACTGATATAATACTTGGCACCGTTTCAGGCAATGGTAAGCATATAATAAATATGAGCTTTTCATTATATACTAGGGGCCCGGTGCATGAATTCGTGCACCTTGAAAGGAACTGTGGGCCGCAAGGCTGTGGTGGGCACCAGGGCGGGTCTTGGCCGCGCTCCCACCCAGTACCTCCTGCCACAGCCCCTGGCCCCCTGTCTGCCAGCAGCCCTGCTCCCGCCACCGCTCCTATGCTCTGACAGCCCCGGCCCAGCTCGCATCCGCAGCCAGCGCTGGAGCCCTCCACTCGCACCCGCTGCTGGCGCCTGGTGCTGGTGCCGATTTCTTGGCACCATCAATGGGTGCGAGTGGCAGCTGCTGCCCCGATTGTCCCTCAGGAGCAGGGGGAGGTAGAGAAGCCCTCAGGGGCAATCAGGGCTGGCAGCTGCCACTCGCACCTGCTGATGGTGCCAAATGACCAGGGCTGGCGCTGGGCGCCAGCAGCGGGTGCAAGTGGCGGCTTCGGCGCCAGCAGTGGGAGTGAGTGGTGGCTCTGGCACCAGCAGCGGGTGTGAACCAGGCCAGCGCCGGCAGCAGGTGCAAGTGCCGGTGGGACCGTGGCATGCGGGAGCAAATAATTTTCAGTAACCACCAGAGGCTTGCCCCAATGACAGAGTCCGGCACCTCACCTTGGTCTGGTGCCCCCGCTCACCTGCTCCATCATCCCACTGTGGCCAAAACCCGCCATGTTCCACGTGAGCCCCCTGGTGGTCAGCGCACATCATAGCAACCGGTTTTTCGGTTCCGCTGTTCAGTCTATTTGCATATTAGCCTTTTATTATATAGGTTATATTTTTCCCACCTAGAATGAGCCATTACCTAAGGTGGATTGAGGCAAAACAAACAAATAAAAAACAGATTGAGAAACACAGCTTTGTGCAATAATTTAAACCTCTTCACTAATTGAAAATTTACAGGAGATGCTATTATTAGATAGTAAAATTAACTGATTTTCCATTCTTTGTTAATTCATTCAGTATTTGCTATCAAGTACTGTAATAAATGCTATTTGAACACAAAGATGGATCTAATTTGGGCTTTGCCTCAAGAACCACAATCTTATATAGATGAGAGGGTGTTTTAATTGGGAAGCAGTGGTGGCATTGAAGGGAGCCTTGATTGGCAATACTCTATTTCTTAACCTGGTTGATGGTTTAATAATAATAAATTAAGTTATGCACTTATGTTCTGTATACTTTTTGGTATATGTATTTATTTATTTAAAAATGTCTTTAAGAATGGTGTGTGAATTATATCTCAAAAAAATATGAGATATTCATTACCTGGATTGGGAATGGTTTCGTAGGGCACCCAAAGCACATGAAACCAAAAGAAGAAACTAAATCAATTGGCTTTATTAAAATTAAAAACTTTTGCTTCAAAGGACAACACCAAGAAAGTGAAAAAGACAACCTATAGAATGGGGAAAATATTTGGAAATCACATATCTGATAAGGATCTGGTATCTAGAATAGATAAAGAACTATTACATTAGTCAATTATACCTCAATAAAGATGAAAGCAATTAGACAAGAACTATTAAAACCCAACAATAAAAAGAGATATATAACCCCATTAAAAATGAGCAAAAAATTTGAATAGACATTTCTCCAAAAAGGATATGTGGCCAACAAGCACATAAAGATATACTCAACATCATTAGTTTTTAGAGAAATGCAAATCAAAACCACAGTTAGGTACCATACCCACCGAGATGCCTACAATGAAAAAGACAGACACCAGCAAGGCAAGGATGTGAAAAAATCGGTGGGATGTATGTAGCCCCTTTGGGAAACAATTGGTGGTTCCTCATTAAGTTAAACATAGAGTTACATGATCCAAAAATTTCACTCCTGAGTGTACACCCAAGAGAAATGAAAATGTATGTCCACACAAAATCTTGTACATGAATATTTATACCAGCATTATTCAGAATAATAAAAAAGTACAGAAAAAATCCAAATGCCCATGAATGGATGGATAAATAAAACATGGTATTTCCAATCATATAACAGAATGGAGCACATGGAATTAGATAGTGGTAATGGTTGCAAAACTCAGTGAATATATTAAAAACACTGACTTGTATACTCTAATAAGGTGAGTATCATGCTATTTTAATTACATCTTTTAAAAAAATTTTAAATATTTTTTATTGGTTTCAGAGTGAATTACATCTTAATAAAATATAAGGTATGGGGCAGTTTCATGATTTTAATGTTGTACTCGCATAAATTATAGAGTGTATGAAGAAAAAATAGGAAACAAATTTGAACATATAAATTGGGATCTATACTAATAAAAGGATAATATGCTAATTAGACCAGATGGACTGGACATCTTCTGGACGTCCTTCCAGACAAAGCTGTGGTGGCTGCGAGGGCAGGCAGCCGCGGCAGCTGCAGTGGCTGCGAGGGCAGGCAGTGGCAGCAGCAGCGTGGTGATGGGGCGGCATCTTCCCCTGATTGGCCCAGTTGCCTCCCGCAGATGGAGGCCAGACTGGCTTAGGCCTGCTCTGGACGAACCTAAGCCATCAGTAGGACATCGACTGAGGACTCCCGGACTGTGAGAGGGGGCAGGCCGGGCTGACGGACCCCCTCTTCAGTGCACAAATTTTCGTGCATTGGGCTTCTAATCAAATTATACAGGGCTTCCATTGCTGGGAACTTGGCAGTGGAGAACAATTTAAGGTTATTGGGAAAGTCGGTGATAGTGTTTCAGGAAATTTAGTCCAGCATCACTTTCATCGTCATCTCTAACATCTTTTATAGGCTTTGTACTAGACAGTATTTTGTATCTTAAAATTTAGTTTTGTGTTAGGGAATATATGTGATTTTAGAAAATCTCTCCCAAAAGACTTGATCATAGAAGCCTGGTAAATTGTGTTATATAAACCTTCATAATGGCATAAAACATTAGGGAGATATATATATAATATATATATATATATGTATACATATATATATATACGTATATATATTATATATATATAACTTTTATAGGAAAGAAGTAATAGAAGATGAAAGCAAGATTTTTATTTATTTATTTATTTATTTTTCTTTAATTTTTTATTGGTTAAGGTATTACAAATGTGTCCTCATCCCTCTGAAAGCAAGATTTTTATCATATTCACTAATACACATCCTTGATTTGGAAAATAGGAAAGGGAAAATATATTACTGTATCAGTCCAAGTCTCAATAGGACACATCTATATACAGTGGGGCCTTGACTTACGAGTGTCCCGACTAACGAGTTTTTCAAGATGCGAGCCGTCTCTCGGCCGATTTTTTGCTTTGAGTTGCGAGCTAAAATTCGGGTTATGAGCCAGCTTCAGATACCCCACCACTAGTTGGCGCAGCGAACGTCGCAGTCAACGCCACAATATCAGCCCAGCATCACGTGTCTCACTCGTTCAATTTAAGATTTGACATACGAGTAATTTGAGTTACGAGCTCCGTCACGGAACGAATTAAACTTGTAAGTCAAGGCCCCACTGTATACAAAAGCCTAACCAACCGGCCGACCAGCCAACCAGCCAGTAGCTATAATGCACACTGACCACCAGGGGGCAGACGCTCAACACAGGAGCTGCCGAGCAACAGCAACTTTGCAAAGTGCCCTCTTGCACTCCGGGACCCCTCGGGGAATGTCGGACTGCCGGTTTCGGCCAGATCCCCACAGGCCAGGCCGAGGGACCCCACCGGTGCACGAATGCACCGGACCTCTAGTATTATAATAATTGGATGAGAGTTTTTAAGAACTGTGAAGAATCAGAGAGTTTGCCTTACTAGCAAGCTAACAAGTTGTCCTGCCACAGTTTCATAGATGCTGGTAGAAGACACCAGACTCTTGGGTCAGAGACAGAGGACTTTTTTAGTCTGTATTTTACCATAATCCATTTCTACTTTAGTAAAAGAGTTAACCATTTACAGAATTTTCAGAAATATGATCAAAATAGTATTTGGAAGCTCTAATAAATATAAAATAAAATATTAATACAGAAGCTGTATGAAATCTGTTTCCCACATTGATTTTTGAGTATATGCTACTGGACATTTGACAAGCTTATAAAGTAGATATTGGCTTTGGGGATTGAAAACTATAAGCTAAAATAGAATGTCCAGGAACTTACACAGAGCACTTAACTTTTCAATGCAGTTCTTCAGAAGGACAGGTTCAGTAAAATGTGTTAACTGCAAACTCATTGTTTACACCAGCCTTCTTTATCTAATATTCCATGGTGGGGAAACAATTTACAGTGAATGAGAAAACACTTAGCAGTGAATTCTCCTAGTGTTTTCTACAATATCTCCTGGGATCCATGTGGTTTAGTCAACACAAAACAATACTGTTCTAAAGAAATCCCCTTGTTCTAGAAATCACATGAAGCCATCTGATCTGTATGACAGTTGTATTTTATTTCATGTAACCCTGATGTATTTCTACAAGTCGGGCAGTATGCTGAGTGCTAGCATACGGGGGAAATGAGACTTTGGTGGGGACTCCAGGATTTGAATCTGGAGATAGCAAGTTTTTCAAGTAATTTGAAAACTCTTTGTTTTGAAGGGATCAGTTACCAATTAGGTTAGAGAAGCTTGTGTGTTTCATACACAAGGAGAGATGATCTTTCTAGGCTCCCTGGGCTCCCAAAGCCATTTGCTGCAACTATCTGACCTCCACGCAAGAGTGTAGGTCTGGCCTAGGATCTGTTTTCTATAGTTTCCTAAATGCTGATCCATTCATTATTAAAGAGACTTGGCCTCTAGCATCAGATTACCGCATTTCTTGTAAACCAGCTTAGTGGCAACAAAATCCAATTCATCTCTAGACAGTGCGTTTTTTAGCGGAGTGCTTCTATTTTTGTTTCTTGGTTAAAGAAGAGCTGCAAATAAATCCATGGGCCTATTTGATTATCACCATGACTTTTAAAAGATCTGACCATATAACCTTTTGTCCTATCTTAGATATTTGCTGTGTTTGTGTGTGTGGGGGTGGGTTTTTTTTTTTTTTGTCTACTGAAATGTCTTTCTTGTTCTTAAGCAGAAATAGCAGAAGATTAAGAATTCGGATATGTCGTCTCTCCTTTCTTTTCTTAATCCCCCATGTATAACTTAGTGCAGTAAGATAATGCTTCTGAGAATGTGCTATGGGTTTTTACAACGTGTGTGACTGCTGGTGAGCTGAGACAGGCTCAGCTACAATATCTATGAGTTTGGAGAAACAAGTAAGGATTAAAGATAGAAGAGAATATTCATAACATATATATTCACTAGTTCATAGGGATGAACTAAGACAGAAAGGCTGGAGCAACATTTCTTAAATAAGATTTGGTTTAATTTGATGTATGGCAAGGGAAAAGGTTTAATTTGATGTATGGCAAGGGAAAAGGTTCAGCCTCCCTTCCGCCCACCTCCCTGAGGGAAACACACCATTGCTCTTGCTGTGAGACTGCATAACTTGTCCTTTTTCTGTTTTTGCCTGAATTGTCTAGAGGCTCAAAACCATTCTTAATGCTCAGTTACAGTGACTATATTAATTTTAAAAACTTTAAAATCATTGTCATAATTTTTCCTTCTACTTTATTATAAATGTGCATATATAGTTTGTATGATGGTTACATATGTGAGTGTATATAGTGTAAATCTATATATTTATTTCTTCTAAAGTCATCTATAATTGTTTTTGGAAAGACGTGAGATATAAATACGTGGCAAAGATCACATGAGGTGTGCTGGATAGTTCCTTTTCTGTGCATAACCGTTAATTAGCATTTTCTTTAATTTCAAGGGAACAGTAAAGCTCATTATGAAAGGAATACAGAAAGATGACACAAAAGGCAAATAAAAAAATAGGTCTTGAGAGGGCTGATTATGGTTCAGCAGGAGCATCCTTTGAACTTTCTTTTTAATTCCAGGGATTTTACTCAGCTTGCAAAAATGTGCTTGAGATGTAGTGACTCCGAGACCCACCATCTGTTAGCAGAAAGTAAGAGGGCTGTGATTACAATCTAAGTTTCAGAGCCTGGGTGGTGGGCCTGACATTTGAGAAACCAAACAGGGCCAGCCTTTTTGTCTCTCTCTCCCCTCCCCCTCCCCCACTTCCTTCTCTAGGACCCAGGTTCTCATGCTGCCAGCCAGACCTGTCAAATTGAGAACGCACTGAAGCCTTCCACCCACTCTTCTCTACTCTGCCGACCAAAATATAACCTTCCTGTGTGTGTTCCTCCAGATCTGTTAGGAGGTGGAACCCAATGTGATTAAAAAAAAAAAGTTCACAGTAAATATTAAATAATAGAACTAATTTCCTTCTCAGACCACGTAGGAACCCCACTGAAGTCAGCTTTCCATATCCTCTCAATGGCCTGTGTGTTCTCTGGATTTGGCTGTTGACATGTCAAATTAGCAATCAACCATCTCTTGCTCTCCCTGCCTTATGTCCTCACCTTCCTGCCTCACAGATACCAGCCACCTGCAAGTAGCCTGGACTCCTGCCTTTTCTTTTTCTTTCCATGTTAAAACAAGGATTAAAACTCTATTTGGCTAGAGTTGGTAAGAAGGATTGGAGAGTAGTAGCCAAACTCCTAATTGAGTTTTTCCCCCCTAATATAAATAGAAAAATTGCCTGGCTGGTGTGGCTTGGTGGTTGAATGTTAACCTATGAACCAGGAGAGGCCATGATTTGATTCCCGGTCAGGGCACATGCCCAGGTTGTAGGCTCCATCCCCAGTAGGGGGAGCGCAGGAGGCAGCTGATCAATGATTCTCTCTCATCATTTATATTTCTATCCTTCTCTCCCTCTCCCTTTCTCTCTCTGCTTTGATTTAAAAACAAAACAGAACAAAACAAAAAACACACACCTAAAAAAATAGTCTTCTTTAAAAAAATAGAAAAATTGACATAATGTTTACGAGAGAAGTTATATGTTTAGTTGTTTGGAACATTTTGTTTCAGAAATAAATATCCAGAGATAGAGCCACTTATGGTGTTTTCAAGAGCCTATCTTCCTGCTATAAATGGGTAAGGTATGTTTGCTCACCTCAGTACAGAGGCTTTGATGCTTAGCATAAAAGAGGAACTAGTATTTGAGACATCCTGGACTGGGGGGAGTGGAGTTAGCTTTGGTTAGGTAATCCCTTTAGATCAGACCATAAAAGTCTGTAGTATCTTTACCGAATGTGGGCGTGGCTGTGACCCACGTTTTGCCCTGCTGTTCCTGAAAAGGCTTTGTCATCACCTTTTGTCCTTTCCCAAGTCATTTAAAAATAGAGGAAGAGAGAATAATGTGATCAGGAGCTCCAGTAGCATTTATTGCTTAAGTACTGTAGTAATCAAAATAGGCATGTTTCATTATTCTTTGTCTTATATGTCTGAACTGTATCATAATAATTAAATGTTTGTTTAAAAACACTAAATAGAACAAACGGCCCTAGGGAATAAGTCCTACTTAGTCATAAGATTCATCTGCATAGATACTAATATGGTCTCAATTTGGTCATTTCCATTTTTTTTCTGCTTTCCTACCCTTTACACAACACATATGAGATTTTTCAGGTCTGACTAGTTGCTTCCCACCCTCTCTGACATAAAGAAGAAAATGTATGTACTGTCACTTACAGGTCAGCAGCTTCCCTCTCTGCTGGTTGGGATGGAAGTGAACACAAACAAGTTTGATCAATAAACACAAGTATATTGCTAACTATATTTACTTCAGAAGCACAGAAAGTTGTATATTTAATTGGCAGCTCAAAAAAGCCAGAGCAGCCCGGCCAGCATGGCTCAGTGGTTGAACGTCAACCTATGAACCAGGATGTCAAGGTTTGATTCTCCGTCAGGGCATATACCCAGGTTGTGGGCTCGATCCTCAGTGTGGGGTATATAGGAGGCAGCCAATCAATGATTCTCTCTCATCATTGATGTTTCTATCTCTCCCTTCCTCTCTAAAATCAATAAAAATATATATTTTTTAAAAAGTTAAGCACAAAAAAGCCAGAGCAGACTGTGGATGGCAATTAGCATATTTTGAAAAGGTTCTATAATAATAAAAGCATAATATGCTAATTAGACCGGACTTCCTTCCAGACAAAGCCGCGACAGCAGGACCCAAGGCAGAAGCAGCTGCTGCTGAGGCAGGGGCCGAGCCCCTTGCACGAATTTCGTGCATCAGGCCTCTAGTGTTATTATATGCAGAAAGCACTGGCCAGGTGGTTGGAGTGTCGTCCCCTATACCAAAAAGGTTGTGGGTTAGATTCCCAATCAGGGCACATATCTAGGTTTTGGGTTCAGTCCTGGTCAGGGTGAGTAGAGGAGGCAACCGATCCATGTTTCTCTCTCATTTTGATGATTCTCTCTCTCTTTCTCCCCCCTCCCTCTCTCTCTAAAAATGCAATAAAAGAGCATATCCTCGGGGGAAGATTTTTAAAAAATTATGCAGAAAAAGATGATTTGCCTATAAATAAGATTGCAATTTATAACCACATGATGGATGGGAACCTCTTTCCTAAATATCTGAATGAGTTGGGGTCAAGGCAGTGGGGCTGATAATGAAACTTTGTCTTGTAGACCCTCAGGAGTGCTGGCTGTGCCTACTGGGGAGAAACCAAATAGCCTGGCTGACCAACCGCTGTTCTATCCCAATCCATTGGTACATATTTAATAATTCTTGCTAAAAACAAAAACAAAAAATCTGGTTCTTCAGTGGTGGTGTGTTGGGGTCCTGCCCCAGCAGGTCCAGGGGTCCCCAAAGGTGTGGATGGAGTCGGCGAAGAAGGAATGACACGGAGACAGCGTTCAGTTGATCAGCAGCCTAGCCAGGATCTCTAGCCAGGATCTCCAGCCAAGTACTGGTCAGGATCTCCAGGCAAGTTCTGGTTAGGATCTCCAACCAAGTTCGGGTGCCATGTTCTCTCGCTAGGTTCTCCAGCCAGGTTCTCCAGGTTCTCCAGCCAGGTTCAGTCACCAGGTTCTTTAGCCAGGTTCTATCCAGGTTCTTTTGCCATGTTCTGTCTAGGTTCTCCAGTGAAGTTCTGTAGCCAGGTTCTTTCCAGGATCTTTTGCCATGTTCTCTGGCTAGGTTCTGGTTAGGATCTGATGAGGATCTGAAGAGGATCTGATGTTTATTGTCTTGTTACATCCATATTTATATCAGCCGATTTTAATCCTGTCAATTTCTATTACAAAGGTTAGGGCGTTTCTTATCTCCATTCCAGGGAGTAAAGATTATGTAGCTTAACTACCCACCTGGCACTTAATTAAGGGGTTGTATCCCCTCCCTAACCTCAGGGAAAAATCCCCACCTGGGGAAACAACCTTTCTCAGAGAGGTGACCTTGGTTAAAACACATGGCACTAAGGAGAGCAAACATATTAAGAACAATATGCTATATATGCCAGGTCCCTTGAAACATATGCTGTGCAGATGTTTCTTTCCTGCAGCGACTGTGTCAAGCAGCAAGGATGGACCGGCTTCCGACAGTGGTGGGAGGGAGAATGCCCGGAAAAAAGGCCACATGCTAATGTCTTCATGGTAGCCAAGACCACCTCTATGGCCGTGAGATCTTGTTCTGCACAACTCTCGAAACACCATTCACATAGATTCCAAACGAATGACACAGCCTGTAGTTGTGCAATGTCTCAGCTCTAGTGGTAATCATTTATTTGCTGATTTGGAAATGTTTCCAGAAGTATCCCTTGTGAAGGACAAAGGTCTACTGTGTATCTTATATACTTCACTATTAACCCTCTCATTTGTACTGAGTAACTACTGAATAAATATCTACTCAGGAAAGAAATGGGAGGAAAGCAACTTTGAAAAAACAGTTTTATTGAAATATAATTCACCCATTTAAAGTGTACAATTCAATGGTTGTTAGTGTATTTATAGAGTAGGGCAACTATCACCGCAACCAATTTTAGAACATTTTATCACTCTCCCCCCAAAACCTCATACCTACTATCAGTCACTCCTGATCCCTCCTTTCCCCAGCTCCTGGCAACCACTAATCTACATCCTGTCCCTATAGATTTGCCTACTTTGACATTTCATATAAATGGAATCAGACATTGTGTGGCCTTTTGTGATTTTCATTTTTCCATTTTCATCCATGATTTAGCATGGATCAATACTTCATTTCTTTTTATTACCAAATTATATTCCATTATATGGATATGCCACCTTTTATGTATCCATTCATCCATTAAGGCAGTGGTTCTCAACCTTCCTAATGCTGCGACCCTTTAATACAGTTCCTCATGTTGTGGTGACCCCTAACCATAAAATTGTTTTCGTTGCTACTTCATAACTGTGATTTTGCTACTGTTATGAATCGTAATGTAAATATCTGATATGCAGGATGTATTTAGATGACCCCTGTGAAAGGATCGTTTGACCCCCAAAGGGGTCGCGACCTACAGGTTGAGAACCGCTGCATTAGGGGATATCTGAGTTATTTCCACTTTTTGGCCATCATGAATAATGTTGTTATGATCATTCATATACAAGTTGTTTATGTGAACATATATTTTCAGTTCTCTTGGTTGTACACATTAAAGTAGAATTGCTGGGTTGAAAGGCCATTTTTAATTTAGAAATCTCTCCATTAGTAACTCTTATATTAAAGGTCATCTTATTGATGGTGTGTGTCTAGGTTGGCTGGTACTTCTTGGTCCTGCACCAACCTTCCAGCCCCCACTCCCAACCATGTTGTGAACCAGTAGGTGAACCACAGAAAATTGAATTGTACTAAATGTTTACTCTCTTCTAATGAGGTCATACTTACATTGAATTCACTCTGATTTATTATTTTGCTACTGAACTTGGAACACAGATGGTATTCACTAAGAACTGGAACTATAGAGTGGGAACAGAGGTTCGCTGTTTCCATTAGTCAGCTCCCAAAGGATGGACAGAGCCAACTTCAGATTATTCTAAGGCCTTTGCTCTCTTAGTTCTTTGCCATCCTTCTTTCTTTTGGCCCTTTTGCTTTCCATTAGTGCCACTTAGTGAGCTAAGAGACCTGAAACACAGATAAGTCAGCCAAAGTATTTTTACCTCAAGAGGTGTAAAGAACTTTTCATATGTGTGTCATCATGGTTTTTCTGTGCCTTATAAATTGTGTTTATCCTGAAACTATGAAGAAGTTGCAGTTTGCTTCTTTGAACCTATTCTTAGGTTCTATATTGTGTTATTAGAGATATTATTAAGGATGGTAAAAAGAACTTACAGTATTGGAGGCAAATTGTTTAAGTGTATAAATTACAATAGTTTATTTTTAAAAAGGAGGCCACTGAGTGAGAATAAGGACCACCAGAAAGATTTTTTAAAATTGACCATATTTTTATCATAAGAGTAACTTTCTATATAAGTACTCTGGCTATGATTTTGCACAGTGAACATTACTTTAGACTTGAGATCCCAGGATTAATGGATTTGTCAAAAGTCTGATTTTTAATGAGCCAAGGCCATTTGAATTGTGCAGACATTAACAATTTTCTTAGTGGCATGTATATTTGAGTAGGAGGTTATAAAGAGTAGGCAGTGAGAGGCATGCTGTTTGACTTTTAAGGAGAACATTGTTTCATTGGAGAGGAATAAAATATGGACTCCCCTTTAAGCAGAGCAATTTTCATTTCTATTGTCCAGGTTTCTTAAGAACCTGATAAAGCATTAGCCTGGCCAGATTTCTCAAGACCCTGATAAAGCATTAGCCCTACCATATCCAGCATTCCCCATTTATCCTTTTTGGACTCCTTTTCCACAGAATGAAATTGGTTGATTCATAGTCTGGCCCGGGGCTTTGAACAGAGAGCTTAGGGAGAATGTTTAGGATGTGTTCCAGCAAGCCAGCAAGACTGTTGACAGGTGGCCAAGCCAAGGGAAAAAGTATTAGTGGTAACAACAGCTTACACTTACATAGCTCTTAATCATATGTCAGGCCATGCCGTAAGCATGCTACATGTATCCATTTGTGTGATTCTCACAGCAGTCCTATGAGGTCAACCAATTTTTATCCTTAATTTAGCTGAGAGACCTCAGGCGCAAATAAGTTAAGAGACTTGCGAAAGGTCACACAGCCATGATTTGAACCCAGGTGGTCTAGCTCCAGCATCAGTATGCCTAACCATCGTGTTCCTGTGCAGAAACTCCCATGCCCGCCTCTGGCCACTGGAGGAAGGAGGGAGGGCAGGGCTCAGCTCCCTGCCAGCACTTTCCCAGAATGGACTGGTGAGCTGAGGCATCGTTTTAGCCCTTCACTGCTTGGATACTCTCAGAGGGCAAAGGAAGCATCTGTTATGTGGAATTCTTTTGTGGCTAGAGGGTATCAACAGGGAACAGGTCTTGCTTATCTTTCTGATATATCTTTTATTGCTATTTTTTAAACAGAGAATGAGTGCTCTATAATACAGCTAGAGGCCCGGTGCACGCCGGTGGAGTTCCTCAGCCTGGCCTGCACCCTCTTGCAATCCGGGACCCCTCAGGAGATGTCAGAGAGCCGGTTTCAGCGTGATCCCCACAGGCCAGGCCGAAGGACCCCACCGGTGCACGAATGCGTGCACCGGGCCTCTAGTATGCATATAAGCTCTTTGGTTAATCTCTTTCTGCCCTCCCCTCTCCCCCCTTCTTTCTGAGATTCATCAATCTGTTCCATGTTTCCATGCCTGTGCATTGAGTGTCTGCCCTCTGATGGTCAGTGTGTGTCATAGCTAACAGTCAAATGATTGAACGGTCACTTAGGCTTTTATATACATAGATATTGACTTTTATTATAGTTGGTTTGTGCCAACTGGCTAAGAGTCAAATTAAGAGGAATCAAAATTTGAAGATGAGAAAGCTAAGTCCCAAGACCATAGCAAAGTGAGAAGAATGTAGTTTGTGCGTCCATTTAATCCCTGGTGTGACCTTTAATCTCCAGCACTTAACATTTACAGAAACCATCTAACTGAAACACAAGGAAACAAAGAGCCACATGGCTTTTCATTTCTGCTTTTTGAAGTTGTGCAGATGTCAGATGGAGATAAATAAATACTGTTATCAGCTTCTGGAAGCAGAATGTGCTTTCAAAGAGTGAGTCAAGACGTGAGCCAGGGTTTGTGGCCTCAGAGCAAATGAAGGTCTCCCTGAGGACACAATGGGGTTTTAAAATGTTGGAAAACACTTCTTGGAAGAATGAGCATGGCCCAAAATGTGGCTCCCCTCGGGTCTCTCCTCAGTCAGGTAGAGAAAGACAAAGAGTCCGTTTATAAAATGGATATTGGGTGGTGGATAAAAGGTAAACTCAGCCAATGGAATAGTAGAAATTTATTTCACCAACTGAAATGAGCTCATTGAGGGCAGGCGCCCTGTATATATTACACACCCATACACCTAATACATAGTGGAGTGCCTGCTACTTAATAACAAGAATAACAGAAAAACTAATAATTACCGTTTATTGACACCATGTGTGCTCTGTATCATTATCCCCTCTGTGCTGCGCTGGCACGGCCAAGGGTGAACCTGAGTGGGGGCAATGAAAGGCTTAGAAAAGACAGACAAGAGAATGAAAGCCGGGTCTCGGTGGGACACTGCTTCTCTGAGAGACAGCGCCAACGCCCACAAGCCGTGTCTTTATTTTATAGCAGATGCCACGAGGCAAAGTAAGGGCGTGATCAAGATGTTTACAACATTCTCATGGGTTTCAATCCTACTCAACTACATGCACCTGAACTCTATCACTCAGGCACGTGGGGCCACGTGTACGGACCATAGGTTCAAGCTCACAACTACAGCTGTTGGCTATAATTGTGCTGGGAGGGCCCTGCCCTCCAAGCTGGGACTTGGACGTGGCCACGAGAGGACTGTGCCCTCTCATCAGTCCAAGGCTTGAACCTGTCCAAACACTGTAGCCGTGCCCCACACCGCTCCATTTCATATATGAATAAACTGAGTCTTGGAGAGTTAAGTCAATAGCCAAATATCACACAAGTCATTTAACTACTTAGTCTGCTTTCTTACCCACAGCAGCCTGTTGTGGCTGACCTTACGAATTAGGCTAAGAGTTTTTTTGTGTGTGTTTTTAAAATATATCTTTATTGATTTCAGAGAGGAAGGGAGAGGAAGAGAGAGATAGAAACATCGATGATGAGAGAAAATCATTGATTGGCTGCCTCCTCCGCATCCCCTACTGGGGATCGAGCCCACAACCTGGGCATATACCCTTGTCCGGAATCGAACCTGGGACCCTTCAGTCCGCAGGCCGATGCTCTATCCACTGAGCCAAACTGGCTAGGTCTAGGCTAAGCGTTTTGCAATATCTTCTTGGAAAGTTTTCTGAATTGCAAACTTGGAAAAGTGCTATCTGGGATGAGGGCAGCATGGTTTGGTGGCTTTTGCAGCGTAGTGTGGCTGTGGAGTGGTAAGGGTCTGAATCAATATTCTAGGTCAGCCGTGGGCAAACTACGGCCCGCGGGCCGGATCCGGCCCGTTTAAAATGAATAAAACTAAAAAAAAAAAAAAGACCGTACCCTTTTATGTAATGATGTTTACTTTGAATTTATATTAGTTCACACAAACAATCCATCCATGCTTTTGTTCCGGCCCTCCGGTCCAGTTTAAGAACCCATTGTGGCCCTCGAGTCAAAAAGTTTGCCCACCCCTGTTCTAGGTAGAACCAAAAGGAGAGGAGAGAGCCAAGACTCCCTGAGGAGGGGTGAATGATTTTGAGATGTGAGTATTGATTGATTATGGGAATTAGGGAAAGGGAGGCGTCTGAGAGGAATCTGAGGTGTCCAGAGAAGGGACAGAAGGATTTCTGGCACCATGAGTAGAAATAGGGGATCAGGAGAAAGAGCCAGTTTAGAAGAACTTTTCGGCATGTGGCAATAGCAGGGCGCTGACGGACAGTGGGAGGCGTGGCAGCCCTTTCCTTTCGTCTCACTACAGAGGAGCTAAAAATTCTGGATTCTTACTTTCCTAGACTCCTTTGTATGTGTCTCCCTGTGCCTCTGGTGACGGGACACAAGTGGATACCTGCTGGGGTTTTTTAGGAAAGATTTTCCTCTCTGATAATAAAAATTCTAGTAAGAAAAATTCTTTCAGCTTTGGTTTTCAAATGCAGGTTTCTCATACAGGGAGCTGCTGCAGCCATCTTACAGTCTTGGGGCATCGGCCCAGAAACAGGTGGGAAGCTGACTCAGAGCCCTGCCATGGGAGCTCCTGAAACCACACCGGGACGATCAGCTCTTGACCTGTCATGAAAAACAAAACAAAACAAAAATAAACAAAAACCCCCACAAACTCCCATTGTTCAGGCCATTTTTAGAGGGATAGTTTGTTATTTATAGCCGGAGCATCCAAATTGTTGTCGACTTTATGTATGTCCCAGGCTATCTTGAGATCCAAGCTTGGCTATATTTTCTCTTTTAGACATAATTTTTGGAAAATCACCATAAGGGGAGGGATCGTCAGAATTGCCCAGCGAAGCCTCCAAAATAGTGGGAGTTCTTACAAAAGGAGAAGGCCATTTGGATGCCATTTCTAGAGAATGAGGGCTCTTTAACAAAAGTCTCTAAAGGTCAAACAGCCTGACTTAGGTCTTAGACCCAGTTTGCTGGTAGGTGAGAGTCCCTGGGAGTTTGCAAGGTTGCATTTTCTTCTTTCAGAACTGCTGCTCTTTTCATTTGCTCCTTCCACCTCCCTTGCATTTGCTGGAGTCTGCTGGCAGGGAGGCATGGTTAGCCCCGTGATGGATGTGCGCTAACAAGAATTAGCCTGCTTTGTGGAGCTTTGGGATGGCAGCAAGCATGCATTCTGGCATTCTGATGGTCCGAATGACTGATTGATTGAAAAGCAATTGATTGCAGAATTTCCAAATGAGATTCAAAAGGTACAAGTTAGATTTCACAAAAGCCAACACTATTTTTCACTCTTTCAATTCTTCACTTTATACTTTTAAAGTTTACAAAATTAATTTAGAATTTAGTACTCACTTCACCATCTGGCTCCTGAAATTTTATCTATTATACATAAAATTTAAATTTATTTATTGGTTTTAGGGATGGGGAGGGAGAGGGGGGTGGGAGGCAAGGGAGGGAGAGGGAGGGGAAGGGGAGGGGGAGGGAAAAACATTGATTCCTATGCACCCTGACCAGGGATAAACCTGCAACTCGGGTATGTGTCCTGACTGGGAATCTAACGGGCAACCTTTAGGTCAGCGGTTCTCAACCTGGTGGGTCGGCGACCCTTTGGCGTTCGAACGACCCTTTCACAGGGGTTGCCTTAAGACCATCCTGCACATCAGATATTTACATGACGATTCATAACAGTAGCAACATTACAGTTATGAAGTAGCAACAAAAATAATTTTATGGTTGGGTCACAACATGAGGAACTGTATTTAAAGGGCCAGAAGGTTGAGAACCACTGCTGTAGGTGCACAGGAGGACATCCAACCAACTGAGCCACTCCCCAGCTGGGCAGATCCCTGAGTTCCACATGAAGGGTAGGGCTGGGCGTGAGGTTTCTCTACACTCTTCTCTGAGAGAATGTACCTGAAGACAAGTGAGAATCTTGCTTGAGGTACAATCTCAACAAAATCTGGTTCTGATGGTGGGATTCTGGGTGGAGATGCCAGGTAAAATATAGGACCCCTAACTAAAATTCAATTTCAGGTAAATAAGAATTTTATTTTTTATTATACGTATGTCCTAAATATTGCATGGAGTGTGCTTATATTAAAAAACTATTCATTATCTATTTGAAATTCAAATTTAACTGGGACTTCTGTATTTGCTAAATCTGGCAATCCTACCTTTGAGGGAGTAATTGATCATAATGGCATCAGCCTAAGTTGCTTGAGAGAGGGTAAAGGAAGAGTTGCTGGAGGGTCTGTGGGTTTGATAGATCTGATGTCCCAGCTGGGGGCTGAGGGGGTTCAGCCAAGGGTGAGGGGGTGAAAAAACTGAGGTCTAGGTCAAAACTGGGTGAGAAGAGAGCCCCCACCTCTTATTCTTCACTTCCCCTTGAACATCTCATCTACCCCCTTTTCCTTTTCACCCCTAATTGGCTTGAACATAACATGAAAATATTGTTTATTATAGACTGTAGTTATGACATCCTTTTTATGGCCCTTGTTCTGAATTTTTAAATAAGTGGGTTGGCCCCTGTTTATTTTTCTCACTCTTCATGCTCACTGCCCCATCCCAAATTAAATTGATTTCTGCTGATGTGTGCCCTAGATTGATTTCTCTCTCGCCCCCACCCCCACCTCCGTTTTAGCTATTTCCCAATAGAAAAATGATTGCCACATTTCTCAAACTCCTATATAAATTTCTAGCCCTCTTAGAATTTTATTTATGCTCATCACTCAGTTATTTGTACATTCTTTACCCACATAGCATGTCTTTAAGAAGTAAAAAACAGGAGACCTTACAGCAGAGAGAGGGACAAAATTGCCCGTGGGCTTTCGCCTGGAACGTTGGTTGGCTGCCTGTAGCACTTCAGGGGCAGAATCAATATTGTGTACTTCTAGGTCTGTTCCAGTTTGTCAAACAATATCACTTAACACCTCTGGGTTGGGCAACCAGCTTTCCCATTAAGTAAGAGGGCTGCCGAGCTGGGGGAATGAGGAGACCTCTCCCAGACGGTAAGCATTTCAGGGCACAGGACCCTTATGTTAAAAGTAGCAAGAGAATGACTGGGAAAAAGAACATGCTGATACTGACACACATGTGAACAAGACATGGCTGAGGTAGGTCTCTGATGATAAGGGGATGTTCTTCCCCCACCCCCACCCCCACCCCCCAAATGTTGGCAACTCGAGAGCAGCCACAAACGGGTTTTAGTTATTATCTGGAGATTGAGTATTGGGTGGGGCTGTCTGGTGCCCTCTCTACGGTGCTCTCAGTGGTCCTTGGGCTCTAGACTTTGGTGCCCAACGTGCCAGGTATAGAATTTGGCAAATGGAGGTCATAGGTCAAGGCCAGTTCTAAAGGTGCTCTTTTTTAAAAAAAATTCTTACCTACTTGACTTGAAATTCCTGCTAATAAGCCACTAATGAGCCCAAAACATTCATTCAGAAGCTTTCTTTTATGTGGCAGGCACCAGGGATACTGAGAAGAATGAATGGCCTCCATCATCTTGGAGCTTCTAAAATAAATTAGGCTGATGATTAGACTACAGTGTAATGAGCGCTGAGGTAATAGTTCACACTAGATTGGGAGGGTGCTGGGAGCACAATACCGAGGAGCTCAGCAACGAGAGGAAGACTAGATGCAGTGAGGTTGTGGGCTTGAAAGTTGTAAGAGCTGCTGTTGGTGCCATGCTCAAGTCCTCTTGACTGGATTGGTGACCCCAACCCTGACTGCTGTGCGTATTGACTATAAGGCTCCCGGCTGCACTCTCCCATGGACAGTGCCCGCCGCTGAAAGGTTAATGACTGATTGATAAGAGAGCCCAAAAATATGGCCTCCTTGCTTCAACGTGGACAACTCTGTGGTGCTTCTCATGATTCAGAGATCCTGTGGGATCGGACTGAAAGTCAACTTGAGCTGGAAGCACATGTTAACTTCTATGCCTTCCTGCCTCCTTCACTTCCTTACCGGTTTCTCCTGAGAACACCTCTCAGTCAATCCCTTCTACATGCATCCCTGTCTCTGGCTCTACTTTTAAGAAACCCCATCTGATGGTAGAGGAGCAGGAAGTTGATGTGGTTCTGATGCTGTGGGTTCTTGTTTCTCTGACGTGGAAGACAGTAGACAAGGTGGTTGAAAAGATGGATGAACGTCTGATGTGGGGAGCGTGTGGCTAACGTGAGGAATAGGAGCAGTGATGATTGTCAACTTAGGTGAGAGAGAGACCATATTTTTGTGGCACAAATCTCTACTGTGGTATCATTTTCTTCAGCACTCTGCAGCCTGGATATAAAAACAGACGTAGATGGCACAAGGTTATAGTGCTGACAGATGGAGCCATAGGAAGACAAGGGACCAAGTGTGATAAGAAAGGACTTGAAGATAGGAAGGAACAAGTAGTTTGGGAGTTAATGGAGGTGTCAATGGGCCAAAGATATTGTTAAGATCGAAGAATATGTGTGATGAGCACAATACAGAACACTTGGCTAGAAGGGTATGTTCAGAGTTTGGAGTGTAAGAATTTAAGATTTGAGGGTGAGAGCATTTCTGCTTAATGACAGAAGGTCTACGGCAGTGGTCGGCAAACTGCGGCTCTCGAGCCACATGCGGCTCTTTGGCCCCTTGAGTGTGGCTCTTCCACAAAATACCAACTTCTGCGCACGGGCCACGAAGTTCAATCGCACTGTACGTGCGCGCCTGCACGTGGTATTTTGTGGAAGCCGCGGTTTGCCGACCACTGGTAGGCTATGCCATGGCACTGGTGTCTAAATCAAGTGGAGGGGAAGTCTCTGAGTCAAAACACTGCAACGTTAGGGCCATCCTCATGGGCGTTGTCAGCACTGAGGAGTGGTGGTGACCTGAGAACTCCCATGCAGCTCTTACCTGCTCCAAACACCCGATGCCATCACTTCTTGTATCTGAGACTTTGTGCAGTTGTGTCCCTAAAGGCATTGGGCACAAATGATTGGAGGCACATAATGTCCTAGTGAGACCCCTTTTCTTGGTTGAACTATTTCTTAACAACTTAAATAATGTCCATCTTTCAGTTTTCATGGTGTCACCTAGTTCTCTTGGACTAGTTGACCTTCCTGTTAAATTCCTGTTAAATCTCTCAGTCAGGAGAACTCTACTCTTATTTAATCTCTCTCTCTCTCTACTATGTATTTCCACTTGCTATTTTTATTTGATATGGGGAGCGTGTGCAATTTACTTGCTGTTTACCTACTTTACTTGAGCTAGTTAGACTGAGACTCAGGTAGATAGACAGCTCAAGGAAGATAGATAGATAGATGGATGGATAGATAGATAGATAGATAGATAGATAATAGAGAAGCAGAGGATAAGGGAGAGATCTTCCTCTTTTAGGCAGTATATAAGGACTGGTTTACTTTTTCTTCCTTTGTGAATTATATAGAGTTCATAAGTTGCATGGTTGAATTGATGTTACTTTAATTCCACCCCTTAATCATCAAATATATTCTAGTTTAACAAAATAGTAAGTGGGTTTCAGCTTATCTCCCAAAGGCAGTGGGAATGCTATGGAGATTTGGGGCTGGGACAGTGAATGAGAGGCGTGTTTGCTGAATAATGAGAGTAGCTAACAAAACTGAACTTTGCCCTTTTGGTATGGGAATACTCAATAATGCCTGGATCTTTTCTTTTGTGTTCTGGTTTTATGCAAACACAAATTACACTCTTGTTGACTTCACTGTAACCTATGAAACTGAAGAAGGGGAAACTTGAGTCCCATGGAAGGCAGTTTCACCAAACCTGCCTCTTGCATTTGTGAGGTAGAAACTGAGAACACCTGCATTTTCTAACCGATTCTATGAAGGAAGTGTCCCCAGCAATAACCAGCACAAGCACATGCTGTAAACAGAAAAAGCTACTTTTTAAAAATCATACATTTTAGAACTGGAAGCAATCTAAGAAAGCATCCAATCCTCCCTCGTTGTACAAATGAAGACAGGAAATGAAGCCCAGAAGTACCTGTTCACACGGACGTCAGTCGGCACTGACTGTGGGAAGCCCCATGGCACCATAGGAGCAGCGTACGCTTTGTGGAGGTCTGAGTGGGAATCAGAGCTCTGCCACTTACTAGCTACAAATTGCATTTTCTCTTTGAGCCTGACCTCCCTCGTGTGTCCCTCGCTTGCAGGCTGGTGGTGAGGCTTTCACAGCATAGTGGGTGAAGTCCTTGCGCGAAGTGGATGCTCCTTAACTAGTCATCTGGATTGGCTCCCTTTTGCTGCCAGTGATGACACAGAAAAACCATCTCAAGAAATGCTCAGTGTAACGACAGGATTTTTAAATGTCAGCCAGTGGTGAACTTGTTTCAAGCGATACTCAGTTCACTAAAATTCCAATGTAACTCAGGGTTGGTAAACAAACATTTGTAGATGAGGTATAGTATAAATAAGGTATGGTTCCGGCTTTTAAGGAATGAGAATAGACATGTGGGCTGTATTTCAGGGAGGACGGTAGTCAGTGCCACCAGCGAGGGGTAAACGCCGATCTCTGGGTGAATGGAAGAGGCTCCCGGATGAGGGCCTCAGGGCAGTCTTCGTGGAGAAAGGCACAGTTGAGAGGCTTCTTGGGAGGTTCTAGAAAAGAGATTAGGGACCATTCCTGTCTTAAGCATAGGTACAATATAGGGTATATTTAGATTTAATAAACTTCTCTATTTAACTGAGAATAGACTGTATAAAGGGAAATGCTTAAAATAATAATCGTAGTTTCCACTTATGGAATACTTGTTACATGCTAAATACTTCTGTATTCATCCTTTATCCAACTCTATGGGGTAGATTATTATCATCTCCCTTGTACAGATGAGGAAACCCAGGCATAGAGAAGTGAAATGTGTTGTCGAAAGGCCCGCAGCTGGTCTGTGGTAGAGCCAGACGTGGACCCAGGTCATCTGACTGCAGAGTCCATGCTTCGGGTTTGATATTAGCACGCTCCGTTTTCTCCTTTGCTGCTCCAGACCCATGCTGTGCCCTTCCCACGGCTCTGGGCCCCAGGAGGTTGAGCTGGATGGATTCTATCAACAGGCTCCCTTGCCCTCTGGTTCCCAGTGAAATAACAGAAGACAGTTGGAGAATGGGCCTCAGGTTGCCTGGGTTGCATTCCTTTAAAGAAGGCCATAGCTCCTATAGCAGTGATGGCGAACCTATGACACGTGTGTCAGAGGTGACACTCGAACTCATTTTTTTGGTTGATTTTTCTTTGTTAAATGGCATTTAAATAGATAAAATAAATATCAAAAATATAAGTCTTTGTTTTACTATGATTGAAAATATCAAAAAATTTCTATATGTGACACGGCACCAGAGTTAAGTTAGGGTTTTTCAAAATGCTGACACGCCGAGCTCAAAAGGTTCGCCATCACTGTCCTATAGGCTGGCCTCTCCTGCAGTGCCCGGCTTCACTGTGTTTCGGAGCCATTCCGTCTTCAGCCACTGCTGGCCCCAGGTGCTTTCCTATCTCTTATTGGTTCCTTTAACTCTGTCTCCATCTCTGTGAAGAGTGGAATTTGGGGTCATAGGATAATCATATGTTCAGCTTTAATAGATACTGCCAAGTGGTTTTTCAAAGTGGTTATACCCATTTATATTCCCAGGAGCAGTGGGTGAGAGTTCCCGTTGCACCCTCGTCAACGCTTGGTATTCCCTGCCCTTTTCATTTTAGCCATTCCAGTGGGTATATAGTGGTATCTCACTGTGGTTTTAATTTGGCATTTCTCTGATAAATATGGAAGCGGGACACCTTTTCATGTGTTTATTGGTCCTATGGCTGTCTTCCCTGGTGAAGTACCCGAGTCTTTTGTCCATATTAAAATCAGGTCTCCTGTCTTTTTCTTACTGATTTGTGAAAATTACTTATATATTACGGGTACAAGTCTTTTGTCAAAGATATGCATTGTAAATATCTTCTCTCACCCTGAGGCTTGGTTTTTAATTTTCTTTGCACTATCTTTAATAAATAGATGTTCTTAATTTTAATACATTCCAATTGATAAATTTTCATTCTTTATGCTTACTACTTGTTATAGTTTTTTAAAGATATGTTTGCTACTCCAATATCATAGGATGTTTCCCCATGCTTTCTTCTAAATGCTTTATGGTTTTATTTTCATAGTTTTTGTGTGTGACATGAAATTAGAATCCTGATACTTTTTTCTCATATGACCCTCTTGTGGACCCAGAACCTTTTCCCTTAGTTCTCTGCATTGTTACCCTTTTTGTAAATTAAGTGTCCGTATATGTGTGGTTTTATTTTTGGACTCTGTTTTATTCCTTGTGCCAATATTGCACAATCTTGATGATTATAACTTTACAGTGAGTCTTGACATCTGGAAGTGGAAGTCTTCCAATGTTGTTCTTTTTCAAGATTGCCTCAGCTCTTCTTGGTCCTTCGCATTTTCATATGTATTTTAGAATCCCTTTGTCAATACACAAAAAATATGCTTAGACTTTGATTAAGATTGTGATGAATCTATGCATTAATTCATGAAACTAGTAACTTTTTAAAAAATATATTTGTATTGATTTTTTACAGAGAGGAAGGGAGAGGGATAGAGAGTTAGAAACATCAATGAGAGAGAAACATCCATCAGCTGCCTCCTGCACACTCCCCACCGGGATGTGCTAGCAACCAAGGGACATGCCCTTGACTGGATTCGAACCCAGGACCCTTCAGTCCACAGGCCAACGCTCTATCCACTGAGCAAAACTGGTCAGGGCGAAAAAAGTAACTTCTTAATAGTATTGAGTCTTTCAGTCCATGAACATGATAGATCTCTTCTTTTATTTAGGACTTACTTAATTTTGCCCAGTAATATTTTGTAGTAATCAGTGTAGAGGTGGTATACATATTTTGTTAGATTTATTCCTAGGTATTTATTTGCTATAGTAAATGGTATTGGTTTTTTAATTTGTTTTTTTATTTGTTACTAATATATAGACATATAACTGATTTTTGTATATTGACTCTATCTAGTAATGTTGTAAATTCTATAGAATATAATAGTACTAGAGGCCCAGTGCACAAAAATTTGTGCACTCAGGGGGGAGGGGGGGTCCCTTAGCCTGGCCTGTGCCCTCTCGCAGTCTGGGACCCCTCAGGAGATAACGACCTGCTGGCTTAGGCCTGCTCCTGGGTGGCAGAGGGCAGGCCCAATCCCTAGGTTCAGCCCCTGGTCGGGCTCAGAGCAGGGCTGATTGGGGAGTTGGGGCGCCGCCCCCTGTCATGCACAGAGCAGGGCGGATCTTGAGGTTGCAATGCCACCCTCAGTCACGCTCAGGGTAGGGCCGATTGGGGGGTTGGGGCACCGCCCCCTGTCACACTCAAGGCAGGGTCGATGGGGAGGTTGCGGCGCCACCCCCTGTCACGCACAGAGCAGGGCCAATCAGGGGGTTGGGCACTGCCCCCTGTCATGCACAGAGCAGGGCCCATCAGGGGGTTGGGGAGCTCCCCCCTCTCACGCACAGAGTAGGGCTGATAGGGGAGTTAGGGCACCGCCCCCTGTCACACACAGAGCAGGGCGGATCAGGGGGTTGGGGCGCCGCCACTGTCACACTCAGGGCAGGGCCGATGGGGAGGTTATGGCTCTACCCTGTCACACACAGAGCAGGGCCTGTGTGTGTGTGTGTGGGGGGGGGGGGTTTGGGGCGCCGCACCCTGTCACACACAGAGCCGCAGGGTGATCAGGGGGTTTGGGCGCTGCCCCCTGTCACGCTGATCTGGTGCCAGGAGGCCTCCCAGCTCCGCTGATCCCGGTGCTGGGAGGCATATTACCCTTTTACTATATAGGATAGAGGCCTGGGGGCGGGCTGGTTTGCCCTGAAGGGTGTCCTGGATCAGGGTGGGGGTCCCCACTGGGGTGCCTGGCCAGTCTGGGTGAGGGGCTGAGGGCTGCTTTCAGGCTAGCAGTTGACTGAAGCTCCCAACCGCTCCTTTTTTTCTTTTTTTTTCTTTTTTTTTTATTCTGTGCCAGTTTTAGCTCTGGCTCTAGCTCTGAGGCTTCCGCTGCTGATTGCGTTCTATAATCGAAACAATGTATAACTCCAGCTCTGAGATCCCGGCTGGCTGAAAGCTGGTTTCTGGGGTTTTGTTTAGCTTCTATATTTGTTACAAAGTTTCTTAGAGTTTCAGCTCAGAGGCCGGCAAGTCAGGCGGGGAACGTTGGAGTCTGCAGTCACTGGAGCAAGCAAGCCTCATGTTCGCTTCCAGCTGCCTGGCTGCCGGCCGCCATCTTGGCTGACAGTTAATTTGCATAAGGATATGCTGATTAGCCAATGGGAAGGGTAGCGGTTGTACGCTAATTACCATGTTTCTCTTTTATTAGTGTAGATAATAGTCTCTTTGTAGATATCCTTTACTAGTTTAAGGAAGTACTTCTCTATTCCTAGTTTCCTAAGAATTTGTTTAAAACCAAAAGGATGCTGACTTTTATCAAACTGTATGCCTCTGTTTTTTCTGGCCCTACCAGGCTCAGTGGGTAGAGCATCAGCCTGCTGACTGAAGGGTCCCAGGTTCGATTCCCAGTCAGGGCACATGCCCAGGTTGTGGGCTCAATCCCCGGGGGGCGGGCGGGGGCTGCAGGAGGCAGCCGATCGCTGATTCTCTCTCATCGTTGATATTTCTCTCTCTCTCCCTCTCCTTTCCTCTCTGAAATCAATAAAAATTATTTTTTTAAAAATGTTTTTTTCTGCATCTCTTAAGGTGTCCACTTCCGTTTTGACTCAGCTCAAGAACCCAATACTAAAGCCCTTTTCCTGGGCTTGGCTCGACCCCCACTTGCACAAAACTCCATGAACAGAAACTGGACAAACAACGACTTGAACCAGGGAAGTGGCAGTAAACATGGAAAGGGCAGAATAAATGGGAGAGATCTTGATGATCTGTAATATAAAATATGTTGTACAGTCAACAGTGGGTTTAAATGAGATAGAACCAGACCTCTCCATTTTTACAACTTCTGCCTTCTTTTAATAAACATAAAAACTGTATGTCCAGCCAGTGTTGCACAGTGGTTGAGCATGGACCTATGAATCAGGAGGTCAGGGTTTGATTTCGGTCAGGACGCATGCCGGGGTTGTAGGCTTGATCCCCAGTCGGGGCATACAGGAGGCAGCTGATTAATGATTCTCTCTCTCACCCTTCCTCTCTGAAATCAACAAAAATATATTTAATATATATTTAAAACTGTATGCCTCTGTTTAATATTTGTATTATAGAAATGATAAGCAATTTCCAAATATAAAATTTAATAGTGATTAAATTGCTTTTTCAAATTTCACACCCAGTGTTTCCCTATACCCAGAGTCTAACATGCTGCCTAGAAGAACCTCTTCCCCATCCCTCTCTCCCCATTGCAAATCAGTGACCTGGCATCCATGAAACACCATTGCATGGGGGAGGGGCCAGCCATCTGGCTCTGCAGTCTAGCCTCAAGCCCTGAGTGTCCCTGGGTGGTTGGTGTAAGAAGTGTATGAAGACTCTCAGCAATGGGACTTCGTTATTGAAAGGTACAGAGCTGGACAGTTCTGACCCAAGTTGCAGAAGAACCCTGTAGAATACACACTTATGGGTTTCCAATTTTACTAATATTTAAGCAGTTTGATACTACACATTTCAATCTTTGAACATTAGACTTGAATTTAAATGAGCCCGAATGCCCTCTTGTGGCCATGAGAGAATGTGCAAAGAGATATAACTAGTTTTCATTCTAACGACTACTTTGCGTACCTGGGTCCCTTTGATTTAAGGTGAACCTGATAGTAGGAAAAACTCAAGTCACAAGCCAGGCAGAGCGTGGTCACTTACTGAGCCCTGTAAACTTCAGATTCCTTATCTGAAAAATGGCAATAATAATAGTACCCACCATAATAAGGTGCTTGAAAATATTAAAGGTTTAAAGAAGTTTTCTTCTGTTTCTAGTTTCCTAAGATTTTGTCTGAAGGTATAAATGGATGTTGAATTTTATCAAATGCTGTATCTGGACCTTTTAGGATGTCCACTTCTGCTTTGACTCTGGGACCTAATACCACAGGTCTTTCCCAGGTCTTGGCTTTACCCCACTTTGGATACATATAATATTTAGGCCTGCACATAGTAGGTTCTTAATAAATGGCATCTGTAAACATTATCAATCATCTTAACAGTGAGTCCAGAGGGCAGGGAAAGGTAGGAAGAAGTATCCTAAAATAACCTGGCTACAGATACTGGGACCTTCTCCTCTCCTCATCCCAGTCTACCTCATTTCTGATTCCTGAGGCAACCAGTCAAGTCTTAACTATGTCTTTTTATATTGGCAACCATGTTTTTAATAGCATGCCTGTATGGCTTTTTCTTAATTTTTTTTTCAGATGTAGGTACTATTTATTGACTCTATTTTGGAAGATGAACATTTAGTTCTTTTATAGTATTCCTTCTATACTCCCTCCCCACCACCACTCTTTCCCATTTATGATCCCATTTAGGTAAAATATACTAGTAATTTCACTATATGATTATATATTTTTCTTATTGCTTACTTGGCCCTGTTGCACTTGATCCAAATGCACACCCTGTGAGTATAATTTTCCAAAGAAGTGGTGTGGCCCAGGAGAGGGATAGAGTGAGGTTCTTGGTTCAGTCTGGGTTTGGTTTCCTTCTCTGTGAATTGAAGGGAGTTGGAGTAGAGAATTTCTAACACCTCTTCTAGCTCTAAAATGTTGGTTTCTCATGAATTTGGTCTATGAATTTAGACTTTCTTCTCTTACCCACAAGGGGGCAGCATAAGACAAGACTCTTGGCTGTCATTTGCTACAATCCTTAGGAAAAACTGATATTCCCCAATTTACACCATGTTATAACATAAAGGAAGCAAATAGCTCAAGAGCACTGCCTGCTCTTAGTGGTTTCTGTTAGGCCATGGTTGAATGTCCCTAGAATGGTACTTATATCACTACTAGAGGCCTGGTGCACGAAATTCATGCATGGGGGGTGGGGTGTCCCTCGGCCTGGCTTGCACCCTCTCGCAATCCAGGACCACTGGCTCCTAACCGCTCACCTGCCTGCCTGCCTGATCGCCCCTAACCCCTTGCCTGCCTGTCTCATCACCCCTAACCACTCTGCCTGCCTGCCTTATTGCCCCTAACCCCTCTGTCTGCCTGCCTGATCGCCCCAAACCATTCGCCTGCCTGATTATCCCTAACTGCTCGCCTGCCTGCCTGATTGCCCCTAACTGCTTGCTTGCCTGCCTGCCTCATTGCCCCTAACCCCTCTGTCTGCCTGCCTGGTCGCCCCTAACCACTCACCTGCCTGCCTGATCGCCCCAAACCATTCGCCTGCCTGATCACCCCTAACCACTCGCCTGCCTGCCTGATTGCCCTTAACTGCCTCTGCCTCAGCCCCTGCCGCTGCCACAGCTTCGTCCAGAAGGGAGGTCTGGCAGGGTGTTCAGCTGTCTGGCTCTTTAGCATATTACACTTTTTATTATTATAGATAATCAGGATTTTCCAGCTCTTCCATATTTCCACAGAAAGTAGTAGACACCCCACTGCTGCACATCCATGTGCCTACCTCACACTTTCTTCAAAGACGTTTCCCACCCCAGCTAC
>NW_005871712.1:39765-59217 GCF_000147115.1 Myotis lucifugus | reverse complement strand
GAAGTAGATTGGAAGGGCTGAAAAGATAGGGTCAGGGGTCCAGTTAACGGGTTCATGTAGACCGGACAGAACTTGACACATACATACCAGGAAGAAGTGGTTTAATGGTTTAAACGTAGGCCCTAGGACTGGAGCAACTCTTATGATCCCTTCGATGGCATTCAGCCCATTTCCCGAGATTCAGGTCCCTGATGGTAGAGGATGGTTGGCTGTGGACTTACACAGATTTTCTGGATGCTCCCTACCTGACTGGGGGGGCACCTCCAGAGGAGAGGAGAGCAGGTGGCAAACGAGTCTTGGCTTTCGGAGAAAATCCCCTTCCTTCTTTCCTTTTCTTCCTGCTAAGTGATCAGAGCAGAATAATCAAGGAAAGCAGCAGCAGGAAATGGGTACATTTGGAATGTGGGCCATTTTCTCAAAATCCCCTTCTCTTTCCACCCTCTTGTGCCTGCTTTAGAGGCTATACCCTTTGCAGGGTGCTTGGGATTGAGGGACAAAGAGGGAAAATGCTTACCCTTTTAATTTGGAGGCCTCTTTGGAAGCCACTACCCAAATTGCCCCCAAAATGAGCCAGGGAGGGGCAGGGAAGGCAAGCCTAGCTTGTTCCGTAGGAGCTTGGGCTGGGAGGAGCACTGCAATAAACAGGGAATCACACAACGCCATGTGGCTGCCCAGTGGGGAGACTTAGCAGAGAATTCCACAAGGGCCTACCAGGACCTGAATTGTTTTTTACTAACTGGCAGAGCTTTGTGCAAGTCCAAAGGTGGAAAATGGTTACTATTTTGCTAAAATTCAGGAAAGGTGGGTTGGATCATAATTGATTTCCTTGGGAATTTCATAAGAGTGTCCCAGGTGGTTGGGCACACCCACATCTGTGTTAACACTTCCTATAAAATGCTTGGGTGCTTGACCGCATGCCACCCACCTCCGGCCAGCCTGGTGCTGTTGCCTTAGGTCAGTGGTTCTCAACCTTCCTAATGCGCGACCCTTTGATAGTTCTTCATGTTGTGGTGACCCCCAACCATAAAATTATTTTCGTTGCTACTTCATAACTGTAATGTTGCTACTGTTATGAATTGTAATGTAAATATCTGATATGTAGGATGGTCTTAGGCGACCCCTGTGAAAGGGTCGTTCGACCCCCAAGGGGTTGTGACCCACAGGTTGAGAACCGCTGCCTTAGGTGATACTGGGCTCCCAGCAGCTATGTGGGGAGCTGACGCAGGCTGACCCCGTGTCAAACTCATCCTGAATTTCCCTTGACTTCCCAAACTGCTAGTCCCAAACAGCTCCCCTGCCTGCCTGTCTGATTGCCCCTAACTGCGTAATATGCTAATTAGACTGGTCAGCCGAACAACCTTCCAGATGTCCTTCCTGACAAAGCCCCCGCAGCGGGTGCGGAGGCAGAGGCGGTTAGGGGCCATCAGGCAGGCAGGCAAGCAGTTAGGGGCCATCAGGCAGGCAGGCAGGTTCCCGTGTCTAATGTTGGGCCTTTTCTGATTCCCTAGTACTGTTGGCATGTATATGTTAGCCTCTGAAAGACAGAAAACTCTTGGTAAATACAGGAAAAAGCTGTTCAAAGCTGCCTGTGGGAGAAGGGGAAACAATACTTGTATCTCACTGATCACATTTACAGGTAGCTTTAAGGGGGAAGGAAACCTGGGTAATTGCTGATGGAAAACCTTTAAATGAAAGTGACTTCGTTGTCATTAGGAACCACCCACAGAGACTATCTTTGTCGTTACCTGGTAGGCACTAAGGAAATGCTAAGGAAATGCTGAGGATAAGGGGGCAATTTGGAGGACTTGGAACTTTGCTTTTTTTTATCTGGGTCAGACATTGATCTTTAAAAAAATGATACACTACTGTTTAGTCATTAACTTATTTGAAATGTCTTATTGCTACAGTTCCTGGAGTAGGGGTATTGAGGACCAATGACCCACATTAAAAATTAATGAAAGACTAATGGGAAGCAAGAGACAACTTTTCAAAAAATTTCTAAATGCCATTCACTGGTTAAATATTGAAGTGAAAAATATGAATTATTATAACATTTGCATCCACTTAGGAAAACAGTTTGGAAGTTCCTCAAAAAGTAAAACATAGAGTTACCATACAACCAGGAATTCTATTCATAGACATATACCCAAGGGAAATGAAGACATACATCCATACAGATGTTTGTATGAATGATCACAGCATTATTAACAATGTTTAAAAAGCAGGGAAACCCAGATATCTATTAACTGATGATGGATAAACTAAATGTGGTATATCCATACAATGAAATATGATTGAGCCACGAAAAGGAATGATACATGCTACAACATAGAGAAATCTTGCAAACATTATTCTAAATGAAAAAAAAAACAGACACAAAAGGCCACATATTGTATGATTCCATTTATATGAAATGTCCAGAATAGGCAAATTCATAGAGATGGAAAGTATTGTGGATTGGTGGTGGCCAGGGACTGGTATAGGGGAAGATGGAAGGGTGAGATGGGGGTCTGCTAGTGGAGATGGGGGTCTCCTTTGGGGTGATGAAGATGTTCTGAAATGAGACAGTGGTAATGGTTGTACAACAGTGTAAACATACTAAAAACCACTGAATTATACAATTAAAAAGGATGAATTTTATGGTATGTGACTTATATTACAATAAAATATGAAGCATGAAACTGTATTCAAGAAATATATTAAACATTTAAAAGTGAAGTATGGGGAAAGAGAAAAAGATAATGGGGAAAGACAGAACAGAAAACACTTGGCACAAGAAAGAAAATAAGAACAAATGAAGAAAAAGGGAGACAGATCCCATGATTTTTGATACAATAGAAAATTTCTTTCATTGTTCTCTGAGGGTCCGTTGGGCTGTAGTCTTCAGATTGTTATGACCTATTTATTATAACCTTTTGAATTTCTAATTCACAAATTGCCCATTTTTCCAAGTCTTCTGATTGCTCTTTGCCCTTAAACTCCTCACTTGCTTGGGTTTTATTCCAATGAAATCAATGAACTGAGGATATGACATTTGTCTCGGTTTGCAATATCAGCCAGTGATCAGAGTTGGATATCACATCTAAAAACATGTAAACTCGGGCTGAGACTTCTCTGGATAAAGGATCTCCGTTGCCACATTTAATTCCACTACTTATGGTCATATTGAGATGCCCAATAGTTGGCCCTTTGATAGACTTATCAGTCTCCCCCAAATGTTAAAATTTTATGAGGTGAATAATTCAAGGTCTTGGATATAAATTGGTCTTCACTTATTCTCAAATACCAGGTGGATAGAAAGCTCAGCTTACTGATGTGAGACCTGGTATGAAATGTGATTATATGTAAGACACTTCTCATAATCAGAAATGTTACTTCATAATGAAAGAAAGACCATGAGAGGGGTTGGGAAAAGGTTGGTGGAAATTAGGGAAACAAACAGTAGACAAGGAGGGGATGTGGGTTATGATGTGACTTAGAAGTCACCACAGAGCCTACCCTCTTCTTTGACCTCTATGGTCAATCAATCACCGAGGCTGCTGATTTCATCCCCTACTATTACTCAGGTTTATTTTATTTTCTTCACCTTTTCTCTCACTCATCTCTCTTCAACTCTAGCCCGGTCAATTCTAATAGTTTTGTAACAAATTTTCTACTGTCTAATCTTGCCCCCACCCCCTAAAATGCATCCTTCAGATTATGAAAGTGATATTTCTTTTTTTAAAAAAAAAATATTTTATTGATTTTATAGAGAGGAAGGGAGAGAGAGAGAGAGTTAGAAACATCGATGAGAGAGAAACATCGATCAGCTGCCTCCTGCACACCTCCTACTGGGGATGCCCGCAACCAAGGTATATGCCCTTGACCGGAATCGAACCTGGGACCTTTCAGTCCATAGGCCGACGCTCTATCCACTGAGCCAAACCGGTTATGGCATAAAAGTAATATTTCTAAAGTCCAAATCATACCATGTTCCTGCCCCATTAGTTATCTGTGTTGAGAGTAGATGACGCTATAAGCAGAGATGCTTATGGTGTAAGGACTGGGGTTCCCTTGCAAGGCCATCAGACTTTGCATTACCTGAGCCCAACTTGGAAACCTGGAGATACCCCTGGGGAAAAGGAGTATGATTTTTTTAAAAAAGGAAACCCAAACTATCAGCTAATAGATATTTTGCAATAAGCACATCACATAAATATGTATGTTCCCAGTGCCAGTCCTGGGGGAAAGTCCAGTCAATAGCGCACTTGAGTTCGATCTCCAATTCTGGTTCCATAAGTTTCTGGTCCTGGGTTCTTTTTTTCTTTTTTTAAAATATATTTTTATTGATTTCAGAGAGGAAGGGAGAGGGAGAAAGAGAAACATTAATGATGAGAGAGAATCATTGGTTGACTGCCTCCTATATCAACCCACAACTCGGGCATATGCCCTAACTGGGAATGAAAGTGTCACCTCCTGGTTCATAAGTCAATGCTCAACCCACTGAGCCATGCCAGCCAGGGTTCTTTAATGAATTACAGCTGCTACCTCCAGGTCCAGTCCCAGTCCCATGAACACAAGAGAAAGCTGTGAAAAAAAATTTTATAGGTAGCTTGAGAATCTCCTCTGAGCTAGTCAATACAGGGAGTTTTGTTTCCAGCCAAACTATCATCATGCTGAGTATTCAATGATGGATTTTTTTTTTTATGTTCTCACTTGAGAAAATCCTTTTCTATCCTGTGAAATGTCTGTTCATTTCATTATCATCAAACTCTTCCAATAGGTTCCTTGGTGCTGCACAACAGGCTTGGTGGCTTTCTCACCCACAATCTTACAAAAGGTTTAGATACTTAGTGCCCAAAGGACCATTCCAAGGGGAGCAGTAAGGTTTCTTCTAAGTGACAACTGCCTGGTCTGTTCTGTTGTAAAAGGAATCTGAACTTTGACACGTGGAAAATGCCTGCCATGGGCACAGGTGGGGAAGAGTCTGTGTATTTGTCCAGCCTGGACCACACCTTTTGTTGTCCAGGAACTGACGAGTCACCCCAGCGTACTCAAAGTGGGCACTGAATGGGTGTAGGCAAATTACTGGACTATTACAGACAGGATGTCCAGAGAGGCCCACTCCCTTCCCTCCCATCCCCAGCATCACAGCTACATCCCATGTTCACAACAGGCCTAACTCTGCAGGCCCGGTGGACTGCTCTCAGCTCTGCTAGTCCAAGCTCTGCCTGGGTAACTTCTCATTAGTCTAGCTAGCTTGTCATTTTTTTTCAGATGATGTGCTAGGTAGAGAGATAAGATTTAGGATTCTTGTCCATGCAAATGATATTTAAGGAATTTCTCTTGTTTGAGTTGTTGATTTACCAGAGAATTCTTGGGATTTTTTTTTGGCGGGGGGAGGGTTCCATAGGTTTCAGTTAGTGGCTGGGGTTATCTTGGCAATTTCTTAAACATTATGGGATCTGTTCTGCTAAATCCCAGGTCCGTGAGGGCCTGTGTATGCTAATGGAGAGAGGAAAAGATCAGGTGTCTGCAGAGGAGGGTCTGGCCAAGAAGTTGCCACCAGATGACCTTGGCGGACCACTCATTGAACCATGGTCTCCTAGGTGCACCAGCTGTAAAGAGACGTGGGTTGAATGATCTACTAGCTGCCTCGCTGGGACGTTGTGGCTACAACAGAACAATGGTGCAGGGGGAGTGGGACAGGAAGACCTTTTCCTTCGAAGTAAATGCTATAAATTGTTTATGGTCATTTTCCTTAATCCAGTTAATTTTTTAAAATCCAGAAGGACAGCTTTTAAAATGAGAGATTTAAGTTATAAGGAAATGTCTAGTCAAATACTTTTCAGAAGTTACAAGATGATTATTTTGATTTTGTATGTGTTCATATATCTTCCTAGTGAAAAGTAAGAACTAGATTCTTGAGAATAATATCAAGTACCAAATTATCAATTTCTGATAAATAGGTAAAAAAGCAAAAACAAACAAAAAAACAACAAAAAACCCAATGAACCTCTTAGAGGTATTTTGGAGAGGCTCAAACCTCAAGTCAGGGATTACATGTATTCATTTGTAGTCCCCTCCATCTCACATCAGCATCTGGCACCCACAGGCGCTCAAGAAATGTTCATGACTTTGAAAGACAGAGACAAAGGCAGAGTGAGTTCTCATTAAGGCACAGGGTTTTATTTCAAAGCCTCCCTCCCTTTCCCTAGCCAGTTTGGCTCCATGGATAGAGCGTTGGCCTGCCGACCAAAGGGTCCTGGGTTCCTCATGATGAAAGTGATGGTGACACTAGTAAGAATAATCAATATTTATTGATTACATAGTACTAGTATGCATATATAAATTCATACCAACCCATTTTATAGGAAACCGATGCACAGAGAGGTTAGGTAATGTGCCCAAAGTTCTACATAGCCTAACTTGGAACCAGGTGGTTTGGCTCCTAAGACTTCCCTCTTAACACCATTCCTAGATGACACCCCTCTGATGAGCTCCAGGTTGTCCCATCTCTGTTAGAGTGACATCCAGAAGTGGACCCAGTGCTACAGGTGCAGTCTGTGGACTGCATTTTTCTACTTAGTAAATTTCTGTTCCCTTCCCTGGCTGCTGGCTGCAGGTTCTGCACTGCACTGCCCCCTGGTGGTCAGCGCATGTCATAGCGAGCGATCGAACTCCTGGTCTCCCAGTTAAACTCCCGAGGGGACACTTTGCATATTAGCCTTTTACATATATAGATTATCTAACTCCGAAAACTGGCCTAAATTGCTGGAGCCTAAATTCAATATCGTGGAAGAAAGGAATGCCATTCACGTCAGTAAGACAGAATTTGCTTGATTTTTGAGTGTTACATACGGCTATCCTGATAGCTGTGTTCCAAAGCTTCTAAGCTCACAGCTGAATTCTGTGTAAGCCAGTAGCACTCTGTTTCCACAATAGATTCCACATTTTAGTGCAGAACATTAATATCGTAGAAGGGAGGGCAGTCACTGTGCCCAGTGATGTCCACAGTTAATAAGAAGTGGCACATATCGCCAAATTTTCAAATTTTTTAGTTTTAGTTCTTCATAAGCTCTCATTCATTCAATGAACAATTAAGGGTTCACAGGCCTATTGATAAGTATCGGGAACAGTAAGACACAATCCTCCATCTTAAGCGTGTGATCAAACTTACCATTATCAATGTGTATTGATAATCAAATCAAATGTTATAATGTGCCTCCTGATATGATGCACTAAGGAGCACATAATGTCACCCTTGTAGTTCCGTGCCAAACTAGTTTAACATGAATCTAATCACGAGGAATCAGTTAGACAAATCCAAATTTAGCGGCAATATACAAAACTGGCCTGGACGCTAAAAATTTCAAGGTTAATAAAAGAATGGATAAGAAGATTAGAAAAACATGATAATTAAATACAATGAATGAACCTTGATTGGATCCTGGATTTTTTTTTTTAAGCTATAAATGTCATTGTTAGGACCAGTGGGAAGTTTGACTATCTACTCTATATTATATTGTCATATATTATATCACATGTCATATCATATAGACTTTAAATTATATTAAATGTTACATTTTTGGAGTATGATCATGATATTATAATTATATAAGAAAATATCTTTATTTATGGGAGATACATACTAAAAAATTAAGAAATAAATGTCATGATGCCTAAGATTTACTTTCAAATGGTTCAGTAAAAAAATTTTATACCTATACGGTATCCCCCAAAAATGTATACACACACTTTGAATAATTATAAAGGCAGTGTTTATTAAAATACATTTTATTTTCAAAATTGAGCTACCAGCTGTTAAAGTGTGCATACATTTTTTGGGTTACGCTGTATATTGATATGTTAATATCTATTCTGTATGTGTGTGTGTGTATGATTATTTTATTAGTTTCCTAGAGTACTGTAGCAAACTACCACAAACTGGGTGGCTTAAAACAATAAAAATGTATTTTCTAACCATTTTGGATGCAAGAAGTGTGAGAGCAGGGTGGTGGCGGGGAAGCCTCAGGGAAGGATACTTCCTGCCTCTTCCAGCTTCTGGTGGTGGCCAGCAAGCCTCCGCATTCCTTAATTTGCAGCTACGCTGCTCCAATCTTTTCCTCTGTCTTCACACGATGGTCTTCCCTCTGTGTTTCTTTATCCCTCTTCCTATCAGGATGCCAGTTATTGGATTAGGGCCCATCCGAATCCAGCCCGGCCTCATCTTATCTTGATTATATCTGCAAAGACCCTATTTCCAATAAGTTCATATTCACAGGTACTGGGTAGACGTCAATTCCCGGGGACACTATTCAGCTGGTGCAGTATCTAAGGCTTTTACAGAGGGACGGAGGGAAGGGGAGGGGAGAGAAGAGTGCATAATGTGGCAAAATCTTAACAAAGGGTGAATTTTGGTGGAAAGTGTGTGTGTATTTTACCATGCTTTCAAGTTTTCTAAAGGTTTGAAATATTTCCAAGTAAAATAAAATTTGGGGAAAAATGCTCTGTAAAAAAGGGGGTGCGGGCCATTGTCCTTGCCCAGAAGGCTGTCTCCATGTCATGAAGGACACAGTGGAGGGACATGCATCATGCAGGTCTCAGAGCACAGGGGCCAGGAACAGAGACCACAGTGCTGACTCCGGGGGGCAGGTTAGGGAGGGTTTGGAGAAGGGACGTGCAGCTGAACAGAGGTTTGAAGGACAGTGTAGGAACCAGCTGCGGGTCTGAGAGTGCACCCGGGGAGCTGCCAGCTGGCCAGAATGGTTGGGGCAAAGGGCATGTGTGTCAAAATGGTGGGAGTGGAACCTGGAGAGAGGCAGGAACCATGTCATCGAGATGGCTTTGGCCATGAAGGCCAGGACAGGAGCCGAGGTTCAGCCTGAGCAAATTTTGCTTTGGGGACTAGAGATATGGAGAAGCTTGGGGTCGGTCAGTTGGGAGACTGGCGGGACGAGCCGGATAAGAAAGTAGGGGCATCAGAGGAGGGCAGGGTGTGTGAGAGCTGCGGAGGAGCCCAAACGGGAAGGGCTTGGATGGGCAGGTGTGGAAGAGGGAAGAACAGGGTGGGGTGGGTGCCTGGGGGGTTGGTGCAGCCTGCCCTGCAGGAATACAGGAGGAAGAACAGAGAGCCGACAAAGGCTGCTGGAGGGGGATAGAGGCTGTGCTCAGCTTGGAAGTGCCGAACCTGAAGGGCCAGGTGAGGGCCTCAGTGAGATGGCTGGGGCCCAGGAAGTAGACCTGGCCTGGTGACTCTTACATATGTTGGTATTGAGTGAAATCATGGAATTTCAGATTTCCCAGTTAGAGTGTAGCGAGAAGAATGTAGTTACAAGTAAAAGGCTGGGTATAAAATCCTGAAAAGCAGAGCAAAGGAGAAGGCCCAGCAAAGGAGGCCAGGGAGACTTGGACAAACAGGGCAGGAGCCTGAAAATCCGACATCTTAAAGGCAGGGTGCGCAGGCCTCCAGGAGGAAGTCTCGGTTATACTTTACATCAGGGGTGGGGAACCATTTTTCTGCCAAGGGCTGTTTGGATATTTATAACATCATTTGCAGGCCATAAAACATTATCAACTTAAAATTAGCCTGCTATATTTGGTCCAGTGTTTAATTAACTCACCCCTAATGCCTTGGCAGGGCCAGACCAAATGATTTCGAGGGCCTCATATGGCCCGCAGGCCGGACGTTCCCCACCCCTGCACCAGGCAGCACAATCCCTTCCCTGGCACACTCGGAGTCTCTGGCAGGTTATTTTTAACTGGAACCTTGTAAAGTCAATGTTTGTGCTTTTTACAATTGTCCTGTCCGATGGCTTGTTCTACATTCTGACCTGGAGTTACTGTACGAGCCGGGGAGTGGTATGTGAGAGAAACCGGGTGAGTGACAGATAATAATCCTACAGCCTTCCAGCCTTGCTCTCTGACAGATAAAACAATCCATGTGCATTGTGTTCCACCGCTTGCATCACCTGAGCTGTCAGTGGAATTTATGGAATGGATTGTTCTCTTGGAGTCACCCAATAGCCCTGAACAATGGGACCACACATTCTTAGTTTTATATAAGAGCTGGTAAGGAATGTTTCATCCACCTGATCGGAAGCAGGGAGCCATTGCGGACGCCTGCCTGCCTGCCTGCCTGCATTCTCTCTCTTTCTCCTTCTCCTCCTTGTCCTCTTCTTCTCTCTTTAAGGAAGAAAAAACAGGGAGGGAGGGAGGGAGGGAGGGAGGGGAGGAGGAAAAGAAAAGTAATGTAGATCCTTTGTGCAGCAGTCTCCAGATTCACAGTGGTTCTCAACCTTCTGGCCCTTTAAATACAGTTCCTCATGTTGTGACCCAACCATAAAATTATTTTCGTTGCTACTTCATAACTGTAATGTTGCTACTGTTATGAATCGTCATGTAAATATCTGATATGCAGGATGGTCTTAGGCGACCCCTGTGAAAGGGTCGTTCGACCGCCAAAGGGGTCTCGACCCACAGGTTGAGAACCGCTGCTCCAGAAGATGGCCTCACAGGCTGGGGGGAAGATAAGTATGAACTGTGGGACATAAGGATACTCTGGGTTTTCACTTCACAGAATACATTTTTATTTCTTTGAGTAATCTTCTAGGAAAAAGGTACTAAAGTACGAGGTAACTACTGGGGGGCCCTACCTTGCTCGTACAGTGAGCTTTAGGGCTGAGAAAGTCCCCTTCTTCAACCGAAACATTTCAGGGTGGTTTGGTTGCATGTGACACAGTGAAAGAGGCCGATGAACTCAGCACTGGGACGTTCCGAGGCAGTGGTCTCAGAGTCCATTTGGTTTGGTAACTTGAAAGATGTCTCTACTCTACCGTGTCAGCTTCAAGCGAAGGCCAGCTCCAGGGTTCAGCGTTCATCTCCAGAGCGAGGCCCGTCCTCAGTGCTGGCTGGCCGGCCCATGACCCGCCCCTCTGGTCCGGGAAAGGTCGCGTGCCAGATTGGCCGGGGCTTGATTTTCCTGAGCCATCCCTGCGGCAGCAGAGGTGGGCTCACCTGGAGATGCAGGCACATGTGCACCACGAGGGAAGGGTGGAGTAGATACTGGGGCGCCGACCACAGTGCCCACGGCTAAGTGACTTCAAATTCCTGCACTGAGGGTGAAAACTCCTTTAAGAGGGCGTCAAGCCTCTCATCTGAAATTTGAGATAAGATTGAAATAGTAACAGTGAATTTACACTAAAATGTGTTGAAGGGTTTGGCCTTCACCGTGACAATCTGCTCGGGGAGCTTTTCCTTCCCCAGAGCTGTGCTGTGGCCCCTAGAACGCAGTTCTCAACCTGTGGGTCCCAACCCCTTTGGGGGTCGAACGACCCTTTCACAGGGGTCGCCTAAGACCATCGGAAAACACATATAGAATTACATATTGTTTTTGTGATTAATCACTATGCTTTAATTATGTTCAATTTGTAATAATGAAATTGGGGGTCACCACAACATGAGGAACTGTATTAAAGGAAGGCATTAGGAAGGTTGAGAACCACTGCCCTAGAGGAACAGAGAAAAGGGCTTATGCTATACCACAGCACGTCCCAACTCCCCGGTGGGAATGAGGGAAGATGCCTGCCAACCCTCTCCATCTAGGAGCCAGCTAGGACATGTTCCTGATCTGGGCACTCCTGGGGCACTGATCACCCTCGCTGGTGAATCAAGACCAGCAGGTTCTCTCTGAAGACTCCAGCGCACAGGACAAGAGCTGTGTCAGGATGTCTCGGGAGCCCAGTCCCTCTTGAGTAAGTTCTTAGCCAGTTTAAGATTCTTCTCCTCCTCCCACTCTTTTTTTTTTTTTTTTTTAATAACCAGAGGAAGATTTTGTTTTCAGGTATGGTGACATAGAACATGAGATCTTTAACCCTCACACCCATACAAGCTTCAGATAAGCAGAACATGGAGCAGAGAGGACCAGATTAACGAATGACACTCATATGGAAAGCCCTTCTCACCTTCTGCATCTGCATCCTGCAGTCAGGGACGGTCACATGGGAGGCTGGGCACTGGCTCGCTGGTCTTTGGAGGAATAGCCTCCTAACCAACCTCTCAGTGGACTCGGGTGTATAGAAAGGAGAAACTGCCAAGGAATATACTTGCTTTCCCAAATTGCCCTGGGATACCCTGAGTTACCCTGAGTGGCTTCCAGTTTTCTAGTACCATTTTCAATTCGTGGTTGGAAGACCGAGGGTGCCTTTTTCTTTGCCATTTTATGTTAGGGACTTGAGCATCTGTGGATTTGGGTATCCCCGGGGGGTCCTGGATCCAATCTCCTGTGGATACTGAGAGAAGACTGTAGTTACGTTTTGGAGGAGTCGTAAGTTGTACTGTGTGGAAGTTGGTGACCCTAATCCCCATGTTGTTCAAAGGTCAACTGTATAAGAATAGTTGTGCTGTTTGCTTGATTTTGCCATGACTCCAACACCCTCCTACTCCGAAAATGCATAGAGTAGAATCTTTTTACAGTGTAGCCAATGAGATGGCAGGATTTCCATTAAAACGTTAGTCAAAAGGTGGCCTTAAGCTCTGAACACCCAGTGAAGTGTGGGTTTGGCCTCTGTCCCAACACCAGCCTCATGGAGAGACTCAGTTGTATTCACTCTTCAAATAAAGACAGATATAATTCATCCCGTGGGGAAGTTTGTGAGAATTCCACACCATGCAAATAATTTGCACACTACAGTAAAAAGTAGTGGTTAAGGACACAGTTTTTGTAAATCACAGTTTGGGGTTAGAATCTCAGCTCAGTCACTCTCTTAACCCCAGCAAGATACTTAACCCTGCCCATACTCGAGCTTTCCCTCCAGTGCTGTGAATGGTGTACACACACGTGTGCCGAGAGATTGGTCCTCTCGGTCCTCAAGGAGGTGCTATGACGGGAAAAAGATTTGAAAGATCATCATAATCTGAGCTTCTGCATCTCTCAGCTATAACTGTGTTTTCCTCGTGGGGCTGGTTTAGGAATTAAACGCAGATCTCTCCGTACAGCACTTAGTAAGCAATAACCCAGTGGCAGTGTGCTCTGTCCGTACAGCCCTTGGGCAGCCATCCAATTTCACCAGCACTTGGAAAATGTCTAGAAGATAATTACCTCCCACTCCTTTGCAAAGAAAATCCTGAAAGCCCTGAGCAAGGCCAACAAACAAACAGTGCCTTTCCAGGGAGGCCAGTGATGCTGGCCATTGGAACCAGCCCCGGGTCTCTCTGCCAGCTTGTTCTGTGGGGGCTGCCTTCTCTTACAGTAAGTAGCTGAAAAGTGTGAACACTTCCATCTCCTGTCCCACGGGGAAAAAATAAGGTCCTCCAACTCAAGAGCTGCTGCAGGCCATTTCCAATGCACAGGAAGAGTCAGGGCCAAGATGTATTTTTCCTCAGAAAGCAGGTCTTGATGAGCTATCTATTTGTTTCATTTTACTTATGGACACCTTGTAATCATTTACTTCACTCTAAGCCTCTCATTCTGAAATCTGAGATAAAATTGAAATAGTAACAGTGAATTTACACTAAAATGTGTTGAGGGAGTGAATTTTTTCTATGGCATAAATGTCAAGTGAGCTAAAAAATAATTTTATTTCCCTATAATTGAATTATATTAATTCATGACCCCCAATTTCTAGTTGGTAATAGAAAACTCAATCTTTCAAATTCAAGATAAATTCAATTACTTCTGGTTTCAAACCCAGCCTTTCCTCCATGTAACTTCACATTACTGTAGGGACATATATATTAGGGTCAGAGAGGTGGCAATAGTGTCTATAAAAAGCAGAATCATAGTTAAATCATAAATTGAAATGGACACTTACAATACCTACGGGAGGCTTAGTGATTTCCCAGAGAAACCCAAAGGCAGGTGTCACTGGAGTCGGAAGCCACTGTTCTCATCACTCTAAAGCCTGTTTCCAGGTTGTTCCCATTAGTCTCTCAGCGGGTAGATGAGTGTGGGCAGAAGACAGAGGTGAAGAGTCTCTGGGCATCATCTTCGAGAACACTATTGTGGAAAAGCCAAGAATGAGCTCACAACTGGTGCAGAATGTTTTCAAGCAATGCACCCTGCAAAGGTTTTGTATTTAAAAAACAGTGATAAACATAAAACCACCACCCTCTCTTCTTGACCCCATCAGTTGATTGAGTGTGAAAAATAACCACATATTACATTCACTTAATTTTTAAAGAATCTTTATTGTTGAAAGTATTACAGATGTCCCCTAGTCACTTAATATTTTTTAAGAGGAGTTCACACACAATCTGGGAGGCTGTCAACTAAGTGGAAATTAAGGGAGTCTTGCTTCAGCCAAGTTTTATTTTTGTAACTGCAGAACGAAGTCCTGTGTCTGGGGTAGTGTCTTAGAGCACAGATGGGAATCTGGAGACTGGGTTTACATGCCTGCTTTGCAGCTATTTAGCTCTATGACCCTAGGTAGAACAAATAACTTCTTGCATAATTTTCCACCTGCAAAATTATCTATATACTAGAGGCCCGGTGCACGGATTTGTGTACTGGTGGGGTCCCTCAGCCTGGCCTGCACCCTCTTGCAATCTGGGACCTTCGGGGGATGTCAGACTGCCGATTTCGGCCCAATCCCCGCAGGCCAGGCCAAGGGACCCCACCAGTGCATGAATGCGTGCACCGGGCCTCTAGTTACTTATAAAGTATCCATGAGTGAAATTCAGAGACCCAGAGGTCCAATCAATGAGATTATGCATAGAAAGACATGCCCCAATGTGTGGTTGCAACAGGTGCACTGGAAGGTAGCCTCTGGTGTGTGTGTGTGTAGAGCACAGAGTCCCAGGACTTCAGAGCTAGGTGGAGCCTCAGAGGTTATTCTATCTCCTTTATTTGTCTTTGCTTGTCTCCACTGTGATCCATTGTGATTGATTTTACAGATTAAACTCTCATAAAACAATCTATTTCCTGCATTTCCAGGCTATTGGGGTGGGTGTTACCCGCATTGGAGCTCCCAAGTTCAAACATATGTGATTACTGTGGTCACATACAATAAGGCAGAGAAATTGTTTGTTTAGTTTGTTTAGTTTCCTGTTGATGGAGAATTCCTTGACATCCAGGGCCTCTTCCTTTTTGAGCTCTGTATCCCCAGGACCTAGCACAATGTCTGATGCAAAGCAGAGGCTCAAAAAGTGTTTATTGTTGTCATTGTCAATGGAAACGTAAAAAATGTTGTGACCCAATCCGATTAACTTAGACTTATTTGGAGAATAGAAAGTTAGCAGGAGAGTGGTATCCTCATGGAGCCTAGACCTTGATGGGACACCAAAGGGCAGCACTTGTCACTGTTGTCTGGTACTGCAGGGGTGGGTCAGCATCGTTAGACTGCAGTTTCTCATAGTGGTCACAAGAGGAGCTCAACCTCTGATGGGTGCTGCCTGTTGTCCTGGGTCTTCATGGCCTCGAGGCCAGTTCTGGCTTCTCAGGGAGGCTACCCCTGCAGGCTACCCTTCTCAGTCTCCCTAGTCAACTGGCTTCTGGTGGGGTTGGCCAATGTGAGATGGATGGAGGGTGGGAGGAAGACAAAGCCAAGGTATTTCTCTTACCTATTCATCTCAGAGACTGTCTCTGACAGTGGTTGTGTCTTCCCCACAACACCAGATCCTGCCTGCCATGGCCACACCAGACAGACCCCTGGGTGTGGGAGTGTCAGTGGCTTTTTGCCGTGGCTTGGGAGTTCGTCCACTACCTACATGACTAATTCCCTGTGTTACATTTCCTCTGTTTTCAATACTTAGAGCAATTTCTGTCTAATATAATGTTAAGACACTGTTCATGCTCTGGAAACTGTGTGATTCAGATCCTGCCTCTAATATTTATTAGCTGTATGACTGGAAACAAGTGGGGTTTTATTTGTTTGTGAGTTTGTTCTTGTAACCTCATTCTGTCTCAATGTCCTTATTGGTCAGATGCGAATAATAACAGTAGCTACATCATAGTGTTATGTGAAGATTAAATGATTTAATAGATATAAAGCATTTAATAGTGCCTAGCTCATGACAAGCCCTAAAACTATTAGCTATTATCATGATAATTGTTGCTTGAACAGTGAGGGAGGTATAGGTTATACTTTACACCAGGGGTGGGGAACCAGTGCTTACTCGGGTCTGAACACAACGGCATTTCCTGTTTCTAATTCATGTTCAACACTTAAATATGTTACCTTGCATTGCTAGTTATCTTACTTCGTTATAGGCCTTGCAATTCCAACTAGATGACAAAGGGGTAAAAAATAAATGTTCTTGTATCTTCTGAGCCCAGCACAGAGCAGGTGCTCAGTACATTGGTTTATTTATAAACCAGTGAAATGAACATTTCCATTGGATGTTGCTAGCCACCGGTAAATGTGTTGCCTATGGACTTTGTGCTTAAACTGAGCCTCAATTCCAATTCCTCCCCATCTATACTAATAAAAGGGTAATATGCTAATTAGACTGGGAGACCTTCCAGAAGACCTTCCAGATGTTCTTCTGGACAAAGCCATGGTGCCGGGGCTGAGGTAGAGCTGGTTAGAGGCCAAGAGGGCAGGGCAGTTGTGGGTGATCAGGCCAGGATGGGACAGCAGTTGTGGGTGATCAGTCTGATGGGGGGCGGGACCGTTGGGTGTAAGCAAACCAGCAGGGGGGCCAGTTGGGGGTGAGCAGGCCATCAGTGGGGGTCAGTTGGAAGTGATCAGGACAGAGGGGGGGGCAATTTGGAGTGAGCTGGCCAGTGGGGAGGGAAGGTGGGGGAGAGCAGGCCAGCAGGGGGACAGTTGGGGGCGAGCAGGCTGGCAGGCAGAGTGGTTAGGGGCAGAGTGGAGAGGGTGCAGGCCAGGCTGAGGGACACCACCACCACCACCATCCCCGTGCACGAATTTCGTGCACCCGGCCACTAGTATTTTATATTGGACTTTGGGCCAAGTTTCCTCACATTCCTCGTTTGTAAAATACGCATAATACTAATTGACCTCCCAGGATTGTTATTCGGATTATGTTGGTTAACTTAGCCTACTTAGCAACTGGGAAACATTCCTGACTGGAAGTTATAGTTATACTGGAGGCCATGAATAGGACTTAGGGGGCTGTACAATAATATCCTGACCACCATTCCATTTCCAAACTTCAACTATAGGAAGTAGAAACCAGACTTGGTAGGATATTTTAAATCAGCTATTTTATTGAGCTGATTTAATATTTATATAAGGCCAACTTTCAATAGAAACCAACCTCTCACTGCTGGTTCAGGGTCATTTAATGAATAACCCATCACCATAAAATAAGTGGGGAGAGGTTGGCCGGGAGGCAGGCTGCAAACAATTCCATATGAGTCACTTGGTTATCGCTTCCCCCCCACATCCATCTCCCTCCTTACAGCACAGAGTTTTTGACGGATTGAAGTTAGCTGGGGCAAGGATTCCAGACAGGGAAAAGCAAATACGTAAGTCAGAGGTCAGGGGAGAAGAATAAACCAGAGCTGGGGCAGCAATGCCAAGCTGATAATGGAAAGATAATGGATGTGGGGGTGGGTTTCAGCAGCATCTAAAAGGGGAGCCAGACACCCCGTGCGTTCTCAGGCATCTGCTCCAGGCCCAGGGGTACAACTCATTTTAAAAGGTCTATGGCGCATGGGTTTCTAAATATTTGGGCCACCCATCATGGAGTTTTGGGAAATGGTATTGCTGAGTAAAGCAATGAATAACTTGTTTTTCTTTCATTTCTTTCACTGGCAGGACCTTCTGTTTATGTCTCCTTAGTAGCAACTGGAAGGAGTAAATTTGCTGACAAGCATCTGTGTGCAGTGGGCCACTTGGTGGAATTTTTATCATGCGAAAATGATCCCAGATGATTAGTTGAAAAATTGCCAGGAATCTCTGGAACCCCATTAAACCTCAGTTGAACACACAGAAGTTTCCTTTTAGGGTAGAGTCAGGGTGAATAACTTATAAAAATAAGCTGAATTGATTACTTTTGTAAATATTTAAATTTTGTAGTAAGCATCCATTCCTAGCTTGCTCTCAACTAACTAGGAAGCTGGAAATCAGTGATGCTATGGGCCAAGGATAGATTTTTGAGGTTAGATTTTTTTATTGGACACTGTTTACTAGAGATTTATTAGTGATCATGGCTTAATCTTTCCATGTCTGGGTTATCTCATTTGTAAAATGTATACATAACCATCCTACAGGATGTACCAAATAATAAGGCAACTAGACCCTGGCCTTCAGAGAGCTTCAGAGTTTATATATAGTTTTTCTTTTCTCTTCTCTCTTTTATTCCAACCTCCCTCCAATCCTGCCCCAGCAATTTTTTGAATTGAAACAGCCTTTGCTAAACATGAATACCTGCGGGTAGAGAGGTGTTCCAAACAACAACAAAACCACTAAAAGTGAAGACCATGCAGATGTGCACTTGGACAGTTCAGGGAGTCTCAGGGAGGCCAGGTGCTAAAGCAGAGTGACCCCCAGGGAGAGTGACAGAAGAAAAGATCAAGGAGATTCAAAGGGGAGACTGTGAGATTGTGTAGGGTCTTGAAGGTCATTAAGAGGACTTGAGCTTTTACTCTAAGTGGGTTGGGAAGCCATTTGATCGTTCTAAGCTGAGGAGTGATGTGTTTGACTTAGTTTTAGTTTTAAAAGGCTGCTGTGCTGAAATACATTATGGGATGTGTATTAAAATTATACACCTTAAATGGACATATGTTACACGTCAATATCTCAATAAAGCTGGAAAAAGAAGGAAAGAAGGAAAGAAAATACATTGTGGGGTAGGGGTGTGGAGTGAGCAGAAGTGGCACATGGGCAGTAGTGGGGACACTAGTTAGGATCCCACGAGAAAATCCAGGCAGGAGATGGTGGCAGGTCAGAACAGGTCAGTAGCAGTGTAGGTGGTGAGAGGTAATCAGATCATGAACATATTTTGAAGGTAACAATTTAGGCTTTGCTGATGGATTCAATGTGGTGAAGGCTAATATATATGGTTTTGAGGGAGAGGGGTGACTAAAATATTCTAATGGTAATTATGGTAACAGTTGTACAACTCTGTGAACTCATTAAAATCATTGAATTGTACACTTTAAAATGATGAGTTCTATGGCATGTGAATTATCCTATATAATAAATAGTAATATGCAAATTGACTGTCACGCCCTCACATAAGATGGCCACCCCCATGTGGTCATAAGATGGCCACCCCCAAGTCATCACAAGATGGCCAGCAGGGGAAGGCAGTTGGGGGCGATTGGGCTGGCAGGGGAGCAGTTAGGTGTCAATCAGGCTGGCAGGGGAGTGGTTAGGGGGTGATCAGGCTGGTAGGCAGAAGCGGTTAGGGGCCATCAGGCAGGTGAGCAGTTGGGAGCCAGCAGTCCCAGATTGTGAGAGGGATGTCTGACTGCCAGTTTAGGCCCAGCCCAATCCCACAGGGATCGGGCGTAAACTGGCAGTCGGACATCCCTCCAAAGGGTCCCAGATTGGAAAGGGTGCA
>NW_005871712.1:0-39634 GCF_000147115.1 Myotis lucifugus | reverse complement strand
CAAGGGAAACAGAAGCCCAAAAACTGGAGGATCATCTGCAAGGTTATGGGCATCAAGTGTGCTGGCAAGAGTAATGCTGGTGTGAGGTCTGACCAGAGCCGGGGGTAAAAGTTTTCAGGGAATGTGGAGTAACCTGAGAGTTCGCAGATGACTACAGCAAGGAAGCGTCATAGCAGGTGGGAGTCTGTTAGCAGAGCTGGGGTGGGTTAGAGAGATTGTTCTGGAATGTGGGTGTTTGTGAAGGACTTCAAGTGTCCTTAAGAATGAGGGGCCCACTGTATTTTCTCTTCATTCATTTATTCACTCACATAACACATATTTATTCTTTCTCTGGCACCATTATCTACTCACTGGCCCATCTTTGCGGATGTAGCCAAGTGTGGTAGAGCTGCGTCTTGGGATGGCTGCAGTGTCCCAGCAGCCTCCTGGGGATCTCCTTTCAATGAGTTTCCCCACTAGTAGAGCACTAAACTGTTTCACATGTAACCTTTCCATGGTCACGCTCATCCTTTTGGCCATCTCTGTGGTTTAGGTTAAACTAACACGGTGAATGATTTTATTTTTGTGAAGGGATGCTTTATAGTTGGTTGGGAGGATGTGTGATGTGCTTTGGCTTTGGACAGATCTAGATTTGGATTTTGGTTCTGCTCTTTATAATTTTGTGACTTCAAGCAACGTAATCTTCTGAATCTATTTTGTGGTAGACAAAATACCTACCTCATTAGTGTTGGTGAGAATTAAATGACATTATGAGTGTCCAGATTTTAAGAGCTAGTAGGCACACCAGGCATGCTCTTTTCTCTTTCCCTCTATTTTTTCTCCCTTTGCTTTTATGCTGAGACTGCTTCTAGTGTTTTATTTCTAGCTTTCAGCAGCTCCACGTCTGGCTTCTAATCAGAAGCCTTCCTCTTGGGATGGGTAAAATTATCAAGCGACTTCCAGATTGTCATAGAATCACTCTATAGAGTACTATACTATGCTTCTCAAAGTGTTTCATAAAATTTCTCTAATCTTAATCTATGAAATAACCTGTAAGGTATATAAAAGAGGTATTAGTATTCCTAATTTATGGAAAAGAATATAAGGTACTGAGTGTAACTAACATTTACTGAGTAGTTACTAAATGGCATTTTTCTAAACACTTTGCAGGCATTAACTTAATCCTCACAATAATCCTATGTAGGGGGTTATTATCCTTATCTCACAGAAAGGGAAACAGGCAAGGAGAGGTCAAATAACTTATCGAAGGTCACATATCTTCTAAGCATGGGGGCAGGATTTGAATCCAGACAGTTTCATTCCCAAGCTTAACCACCATATGGCTCTGATAGAATGAAAACAAACAAATCATTGTTCAGAACTCTTGAGTGAAGAAATCCTTTTGCAGGTAAATTTGTGGCCTCCGGAATGTCATGCATTGAAATGTTGGTAGTTCACAGTGAACTAATAGAACACAATTGTTATCTTGTACAGGAGGGGAGCCTGTGTGAGTTTTCTTACCCAGTTTCTTTCTAGCTCAGCCTCCACTGAGGTTCTTTTGCATAGACACCAAAGGGAGTCCCTCTAAACCAGCCATGGGCAAACTACGGCCCGTGGGCCGGATCCGGCCCATTTGAAATGAATAAAACTAAAAAAAACAAAGACCGTACCCTTTTATGTAATGATGTTTACTTTGAATTTATATTAGTTCACACAAACACTCCATCCATGCTTTTGTTCCGGCCCTCCGGTCCAGTTTAAGAACCCATTGTGGCCCTCGAGTCAAAAAGTTTGCCCACCCCTGCTCTAGACATTAGCAATGAGAATAGCTGCCCTTGTCATATTATAGTTCTGCTTGTTGGGAGCCAAAGCTTTTCCAGTATCACAAACCTAAACCATAGAAAAAACTTTGGAAAACTTTAGGAAACAAATACAATTGACCCTTGAACGATGTGGGCATTAGGGATGCTGACCCCCACGCAGTAGAAAATCCACATATAACTTTTAACTCCCCCAAAACATAAATTGTCCTTCAGTACTCACACACAATTGGTTCAGGACCCCCGTGCATACCAAAATCCATGGATTTGCAAGTCCTCTATATAAAACTAGAGGCCCAGTGAACGACATTCATGCACTCAGTGGTGGTGGGGGTGCAGGGGGGGGGGGCCCTCAGTCTGGCCTGCACCCTTTAGCAGTGTGGGCCTAAGCTGTAGTCAGACATACTTAGCGCTGCCATGGAGGCAGGAGAGGCTCCCGCCACCACCGCTGCGCATGTCAGCCATCAGCCCAGCTTGTGGCTGAGTGGCGCTCCCCCTGTGGGAGAACACTGACCACCAGGGGGCAGCTCCTGCATTGAGCGTCTGCCTCCTGGTGGTCAGTGCGCGTCATAGCAACCGATCGGTCCATTGCTTGGTCAATTTGCATATTACCCTTTTATTAGGTAGGATGGTGTAGATGGATGCATTCTGTTTGTCCTTTGCATTCCTGTACTCCCAACTGCACATCAAAAACAGCACAGGTGCCTGGGCCATTGTGGCTCAGTGGTTGAGCATCAACCCATGCACCAGGAGGTCACTGGTTGGATTCCAAGTTAGGGCACATGCCCGGGTTGTGAGCTTGATCCCCAGTAGGGGATCAGGAGGCAGCTGATCCATGTTTGTCTCTCACCCATGTTTCTCTCTCTCTCCCTCTCCTTTTCTCTTCCTGAAATAAATAAAAACATATTTTTAAGAAAACAGCACAGGTATTTATTTTCTAACTAAGCATGTTTCCTTTTTGCTTTTGCCACCGAGAAGCTGAGAAACAAACTGCTCTCCACTCCACTCTTATAATCTGCAAACAATTATCCTAGAAAAAAAATAAGCCTAATGAAATCCACTTTAAAACAAGGACCAAAATATGATTTTAGATTACACATCACTGAGAAACAAAACAAACGACTATGAAAATAAGTTTATTCAACCTTAATTTTATTTAAAAAAATGTAAGTGGCAATTGCAATCATGTGCTAACCCTCAGAATGAAGAATTAATTACATGGACTTTTTATCTTAATTTTCTCACATAATTTTAAGATGGCTTAATGTTTTATCCTTTAAATGCAAGTCGGCTACACAATTGATTTGCATTTTATTTTATATCCTGCCTCTTTTGAAAGATAGGTAAGTTAACTGCGCAGTTGATTTGCATGGTGTTTGCTTTTTGTTTTGGTTATTTGCAACCCCACATCCGGGATTCTGACAAAGACTTTGATGCAGTAACAGGAGACAGGGCTGGTACCAAACTGCAAGGGCTGCTTGAGTGAGGCCTTATGTAAAGCTGGTCTCCTCACTAGTGAATATTTTTGAATTATGAAGATTATGAAACCTCCCTATGAAACCTTGTAACTGTAGAGACCTGGATAATAAAAATCCCTGTGTATGGAATACATTTCTTGCCATTAATCTTATCCTTGGTTTTTATTTTATTACTTTCCCCTTTTTGTTCAGATTCCCTTAACTATTTATTCTTTATATTTACCAGGAGCTGCCTTAAATCTTTTGAGATATATATATATATCCTACTACTCAACTTTTTAATCACCCCAAACTTGTTCTTCTGTTTTGTTTTTTAAAGATTTTTTAAATTGATTTTTTAGAGAGGGAGAGAGAGAGAAACGCCAATGTGAGAGTGAAACATCGATTGGCTGCATGCTGCACACGCTTCACCAGGGAGCCTGCAATCCCGGCGTGTGCCCTGACTGGGAATGGAACCGGCAACCTTTTAGTGCATGGGTCAACATTCACCCAACTGAGCCACACCAGCCAGGGCCCAAACTTGTTATTTTTTGTGAATCAATCATCTTGGGGGAACCAGGGGCTGTGAACTTTCCTTCCAGCAGTAAGGAAGGTCGAGTGGCTGCTGTGACCTCAGTGAAGCTTAACGTTTACCCTACGTTTGAGATCCGGTCCTCCCTCCCCATTAGCAGTAAATCTGTGGGCATGTCTCGGTTTTCTGGGGCTGTAGTTCATCTGGAGGGTCCGTAGGGTCGCTGGGTAACTTCCTGCCCTGAGACCACTCTCTGAAATAAAAGCTTCCCTCCAAAGGAGAGACTGTCTCCTATTTCACATATAAATCAAGTTCACTCCTGTTTTGACCTCATCTCTTGCCAGCAAATGTCTTCCCCTTGGCCTCTGCAGTAGCTAACACGTGTATTCTTGTGATGTAAAGTCAGAAAAGTATTGAACTTATTCAAGGAAACTGCAAAACCCCACAATCCATGAAACACACCTCCATGTAGTCCGTGCTACGCGTCAGGAAACTTCTGTGCACTCGTTCACTTGATCCTCATTCAACGCTGTGTGGTTAACCTTCTTGTTCCCCGAGTTAGGCTAAAGAAATGGGTGTTCACGGGGGAGGTGTATTTTGCCCAGGATCCCCCAGCATTGGCATGAGAGTCACACCCATGCTGGTCTGACTCCTGCACTCCCAGTTTTCACACACACACTGCTTCCACTTCTGTTCTTGTGCCTGCCATCCACGTTATGAATCTTGGAAATAAACTGTCTCCTATTTAGAAAATAATAAAAGAAACGGGTTATATCATCTTTAATAGGAACTGTTGTATATGTATTCCAATTTAAAATAAAACTAAGGCATTTTCCCTGCTAGTTATTTTAAGTGTGAGAACACACGTTTCCGTCCCTGGCACTGTCTCATCATTCTGCACAGAAACAATGGTGCCCACTTCAAAAATACAACTAAAAGACATCATCCAGAACCACAGGAAGGCTGGCTGAGTGGAAATTCTACAACTAGAAGGAAAGAGAAAAGCACACTGAGATTCAGAGGAGGTGCGGAAGTAAAGTGCAGAGGTACGGAGGCGCACGCTGAAAGGGCTGGCAACTGAGGACGCGGTGCACGTGGAGAGGGCTGGAAACTGAGGACGCGGTTGTCTTTTTCAATCGGGAGGGAGTCTCAAGCTCCCAACTGCTCTGAACTCCAGTTCCGGGCTGTCTCTGGGGACCCAGACTCATACAGGGAGAAACTGGACTGTCTGAGGGCAGACCTCGAGGGCGGCTTTCTCTCAGAAGTGCTTGCAGCAATTACTGGGACACTGAGATGTGGGGCCTCTTAGGGTAGGACTGGGGAGCAGCCATAGCTGCTTGCTCTGCCCTGTTGATCCCCTGAGACCCCGCCCCACCCCAACTGTGCACAGAGGCTTTTGCATATGAAAGGCCTGGCCATTTGCAACCTGAAAATTACCTAACAAACTGCAGCTGAATCAGAGGAACCAGAACTTCCAAAAGAAGGTCCAAGGCCCCACAGCAGCTTGCATTGCTTCACAGCTGGGCCTCATCTGGGCACCTCTAAATCCCAAACAAAGAAGAGGAATCTCTCCATAGCTTCTGCAGGGTAGCCTCAGGCAGAGGCTAAATTAGCACCTCCTTAGAGATCCAAGAGCCAGTGTACCCAGTGGTCAGAGTGGGACCATCCAGATTACAACTCCTCAGATCCATAAGGGACACACTCAGGGGGCAGACTCAGTGAGCACCAAAGCCCCACTGAAGCAAGTCTTGCCCCAGAAGGGTGTCTCCAGCTCAGAAGTTCTCCCACCGTAGACACAGCTGATTCTCACAGCCAGTTGGCCTGGAGGTCAATTCCTCCCAGTGATACCTACAACAATCAAGGCTTAACTACAACAAGACTGTGCACACAGCCCACAAGGGGGTGCACCAAGAGTGTCCACCTCAGGTAATTGGGGAGGCTGAGCCACTGGGCCCTATAGGACACTCAGCACAGAAAACCACTCTATCAACACAGGGAAGCGGAGACAAAGAAACAGGTCACAAATGACAGAAATGGAGGAAAGCAAACTATTGGATGTAGAGTTCAAAACCACACTTTTAAGGTTTTTCAAGAATTTTCTAGAAACCGCCGATAAATTTAGTGAGACCCTCAAGAAATCTAGTGAGACTGCCGATAAATTTAGTGAGACCCTCAAGAAATCTTAGTGAGACCCTCGAGGTTATCAAAAAGGACCAACTAGAAATTAAGCACACACTGACTGAAATAAAGGATATTATGCAGAGTTCCAACAGCAGACTAGAGGATCGCAAAAATCAAGTCAAATATTTGAAATACAAAGAAGCAAAAATCATCCAACCGGAAAAACAAAAAGAAAAAAGAATCCAAAAATATGAAGATAGTGTAAGGAGCCTCTGGGACAACTTCAAGCGTACCAACATCCGAATTATGGGGGTGCCAGAAGAAGAGAGAGAGCAAGATATTGAAAACCTATTTGAAGAAATAATGACAGAAAACTTCCCCTACCTGGTGAAAGAAATAGACTTACAAGTCCAGGAAGCACAGAGAACCCCAAACAAAAGGAATCCAAAGAGGACCACACCAAGACACATCATAATTAAAATGCCAAGAGCAAGAGACAAAGAGAGAATCTTAAAAGCAGCAAGAGAAAGAAACTCAGTTACCTACAAGGGAATACCCATACGACTGTCAGCTGATTTCTCAACAGAAACTTTGCAGGCCAGAAGGGAGTGGCAAGAAATATTCAAAGTGATGAATACCAAGAACCTACAACCAAGAATACTTTATCCAGCAAAGCTATCATTCAGAATTGAAGGTCAGATAAAGAGCTTCACAGATAAGAAAAAGCTAAAGGAGTTCATCACCACCAAACCAGTATTATATGAAATGCTGAAAGGTATCCTTTAAGAAGAGGAAGAAGAAGAAAAAGGTAAAGATACAAATTATGAACAACAAATACACATCTATCAACAAGTGAATCTAAAAATCAAGTGAATAAATAATCTGATGAACAGAATAAACTGGTGATTATAATAGAATCAGGGGCATAGAAAGGGAGTGGACTGACTATTCTCAGGGGGGAAAGGGGTGTGGGGGGTGTGGGAAGAGACTGGACAAAAATTGTACACCTATGGATGAGAACAGTGGGTGGTGGGGGTAAGGGCAGAGGGTGGGGTGGGAACCGGGTGGAGGGGAACTATGGGGGGAAAAAGAGGAACAACTGTAATAATCTGAACAATAAAGATTTAATTAAAAAAAAAAAGAAACAATGGTGTCCATGTTTTATAGAAGAGAGACTCATTCGGGGCCCTCAGATGAAAAGGGTCAGAATCGGGATGAGAGCCCAGGACTCTTGACTCCTAAGCCAGTGCTCTTTCATCTCCTGCAACACAATCATTTCTGACCCCAAAAAGACATTTTCAACAGCACAACACCAGTGAGGTGAGAAGCAGGTGGGGAGAGTGGGACATTACATGTGTACCTCATATCACTCTGAGCAACCCACGACAATGTTTCTGTTTCGTTTGAAGTCCAGCAGTTAGTTCTGGGTTCCAAAAATGCTTATTAACTTCACAGGATCTGAGAGCAAGATATACTTCCTGTGAGGAACTTTTATTTATTCTACTCTATTGTGTTGTCCCCACCTTACATACAGTTTAAAACAAGAATGCCCAGGCTGTAATGATAACCCCCAGTGAATAAAAAGCAACGCTTACAAGCTTTGTTTGAGAGATTCTTAATATATTCCTTTATCTACTTATCTTTTTATCTTTCTGTATTTTTCTTATTGCTTTAATACAGTTGTTGCACTTTGGGAGAACACATTTCTCCTCAGATCACCAACTGCACAAAACAGCACACAAACTGCACATTGGTTGCATTGACTGTGAGGTACTGACTTACTCCTCCTTCCCCATACTCCTCCCTGTCATCATCCAGGAATGAAAGGAGCCAGGGAGGGTCATTCACGCGTTTAGACGTTAGAGTGCAGGTGAAATTCAGTTGTGGTGGACTTGTGCAGGGCGAGTCACATTGTAATCAAAGCTCGGGATAGGATTGCACAGAAATGGAAGTCATTGCATGTTCAGTTTTATGTTGCAAGGCCAACCCCTGACTTGATGGCAGTGTGGGCCAACTCTTTTTCTCACGTGTAAGCTGTGAATTCTGTTGAACTGGGGCAATATAATACCTTCAGAATTCATAGTATCTCTGAAAGAGAAGTCAGAACACAAAAATATTGGATGTCAGGTTTCTGGGGCACTCAGAGGGTTAGGCGGACACGTGAAGAAGCGGTAACTTGGTGACAGAGTCCATGGGAGTCTCCGAGGCAGCAGGCTGGAGAGTGTAGGCTCTAAAGTCAGTCTTGAATTCCAGGCTGGGCTCTGTTGCTTTACTGATTTTGCAACCTTGAGCAAGTCATGGGCCTCCTCTGAGCTTGGAGTTCATGCTTATATAAAAAGATTATAACATCTTTGAGACTTTTAAGATAATTCAAAAAGGTTATGGGAGCACAGAGGGCACTCAACAACTGGTAGCAAGCATGGTGAGGAGGTTAGGGAGAAAGAAAATAAAATCCCGAGGGAACAGCATGTATGAGGACTGAGATGGGAGTGCATCTGGAATACCCACATGCAGGGAGGACTTTGGTTTCTACTCTGATGTGATGAGTAGGGTCATGCAGAGGGGTGTGACCTGATCTCCTTGAGGTTGGAACAGGTTGCTGCCAATGATATGCTTGTGATCATGGTAAGGCTGCAGCTGATGACGTAAGATGGGAACAGGGCTGGGGAGGAAGCAGGTGAAGGTATTTCAGTTTGGAGGGCACAAACCCTGGAGAAGCAGAACATAGGACCAGCCCCCAAATGGCAGCCTCACTCTTCTTCCTCTAGATTGGATTAGAAGAATTAAAAGAGAGGACAAGGAGCCAGGCCTGGCCTCCTGCCTCTCCAACACCACACCCAGCTGCTGACATGGACACACACACACACACACACACACACACCTTTGTGCCTCTACTTACTTCGAATGTATTTCTATCATAGCATATATCGCCCAGTACTGTTTTTATTTCTTTTAAATCAACTTCTCCAGATTTGTTGCAGGCACTATAGCAGGTGCTAAATTTACAACAATATAAAAGACTGTAAATGATTCAAATGTCAACCCCTCACCTGGTCATCAAAGCAAAATCAATTTAATCTTATGGGTGTGGATACATTCAGGATTTGAGAAGGGAAAAGCATGCTAATTTTCCAGGTGTATATTCATCTAGTTTGTTGGCTTAGGGATTTCCCACCCAGTTGTACCTGGTGTATTATCTGAAGTCATTTAAACTGTTGACAATCACATTCTTGGAATAAGTAAATTCTACACAGGTGAAATTGGACAAACAATGCCAGTGACCTCTTTAGCTGCTGAAGAATTGGTCCAAAGGTTTAAAATAATAACCTTCATTTTTCACTGAGTCTGTTGACAGACAGAATCAGCAGGGCTTGGAGTTAGAAGTATAATCCTGTTTGATGAATAGTTCCAGAAAAACGATTGTTAAACCTTTTGTAAATATCGTTAAAGTCATAATAATGATTTTCAGATAGATTGTGTGAATCATTGACATCTACTAAAAATTTATGCATTTAGGTAGTCTTGGTATATTGAAGTTGATTTTGTTACCAGCGCATCAGCAAAAGCACCTCGACATCTCAATTTATCATTGGTGATAATAAATAGAGACAACAAGGATTAAGGTAATTCCCAGCCTTGCTTTAGCCAATAGCTTCAACTTTCTTGGCAAGCAAGTTTAGTATCCGAGTGGTCAACAAAGAATTATCCACTGACACTGATGCTATCAACTAGAAAGGCAGTGACAGGGCCAGCAAGGGAGGAGGAGGGGAACGCGGAATCCTAAATGTCCACAAACTGGCACAGCAGCCTTTAACCTGGTGAATTAGGATTATAGACCCAAAAATAAGGTAAGAAGAACTCAACTTCTAAGGAATGAAAGAGTTGCTTTGAGTGGACTTTGGAATTTGAAGATGTAAAGGGCTGAGGGCCGTCAGCACCCTGGGATAGTGGCTTCTGGATGGAAACCAAGATCATTCATTCCTTCAGCTACTGTTCCTGAGCGTGCACTGTGGGCAGGCAGGGTGGAGGGTGTGGGAACAGGAGGCCAGGCCCTGCTTGCTCAAAGCTTACCCTGCGAGGGGGTTCTGGTCTCAGCGCGTCCTTGGGGCTCTGCAGAGCCCAGGCCGTGCCCAGGGCAGCTAAGTCGTGGTTTGTTCCTCTCTCTGAGCAGATTGAAGAAGGGGGCAAAGCAGATTTGGTGAGCTCCAGACTGCAGGCCGGGGACGAGGTGGTGCACATCAATGAGGTCGTGCTGAGCAGCTCCAGAAGGGAGGCTGTTTCCCTGGTGAAAGGATCCTACAAGACCCTCCGGCTGGTGGTCCGCAGGTAGGTGGGCTGGTGCTCACTGTGCTTCCCACACAGCCCCCAGCCCGCCCCATGGCTGGTAGCTGGCTCTTTAAACCTCATCTTGGGGATCATGATGCCTCTGCCCCATTTTTCCTTGCCCATTTTGTGGCACGTGCGAAGGAAGTTGGGTGAAGACATTAAAACACTGGCCTCTCCAGCAGGTATCGGCTTGGCAGAGTTCTTCCTCACTGTACTTCCACATTTCTGGGCTTGATGAAAAGTGACCCTGATCCCGGCTGTGGTGAGAGCTAGATGAAGCATTGTCTCGTTGTGGGACCAGAGAAAGCAGTTGGCTTGGAGCGTTAGGTGACATTCCACTCGCTCACCTACACCACAGTGGTCACCAAAACCAGCAAATTCCTTCTTTTGTTTGCTTTGTTTTTCTGGTTGTGATAGTGGTGGTTCCTTTGTTGGAAAAGGTTTGGGTTGTGATTGGTTTTAATGCCTGAAAATAAGAAGTTTCCTCCTCCCAGAAAACCAATTCCCTCTTGGTGGAGAGAATTAGTTAAAGAAAGGGGAAGCGCTCTAATTTTTTTAAATCACTATTACTAACCAAGTACTTCTCGAGGTGTTTGACATATGTTAGCTCATTTCACCTGCACAAGAACCCAGTGAGACAGCTATCACTGTCCCTATTTTGTAGGTAAGAGGTAACTAGGTTACTGAAGGTACCAGAGCAGATTGATAGGTAGAAGAGACAGAAAAGTGTCTAGATGTCCTGGTTTCACTTTACCTGCATTTCCTTGACCTGCTAAGCCCTAGGCCTACACATTTTACTTTTTTAAAAATATATTTTTTTATTGATTTCAGAGAGGAAGGAAGAGGAAGAGAGAGAGAGAAACATCAATGATGAGAGAGAATCATTGATTGGATGCCTTCTGAACGCCCCCTACTGGGGATCGAGCCCACAACCCAGGCAAGTGCCCTGAACTCCTGGTTCATAGGTCGATGTTCAACCACTGAGCCGTACCGGCCAGGCACATTTTACTTTTAAAAAAGTATTTCTTCATGAATCAGATTTTGGCTGCCTTACTTGCCAACTAAATATTATAACATCTGAGAATGTTCAAGTTGCCTGGAAATTTAGGAGTCATTAAATCAAGCCACACTATGTTTAAGGGTGAAAAGTTAGCTGATCTTCTCATCACACCACAGATGGTCTCTTATAGGATCCTTCACTCCTGCATCCATTCATTCCTCAGACTTGACTGAGTGAGCCCTCACATAGGAGAGCGGCAGCTCCTCCCGGCCACAAAAACACAGCCGTGGGTGTGGTCCTACCATGTCCCCAGATCCAAGTGACTGTCAGTGTGCTGGGCTGCCTGTTTTCTCTTCAGAGCCACCTAGCTGGTTGTTTCTCTGGTGGCCAGTGATACAGAGTGGCTCAGAGGATGGGTGCCTGGGGTCAGGTTCCAGGGCTGTCCTTCTCATTGGGCAAATTACTTAACCTCACTGGAGAGTCAGTGTTCTCATCTTTAACATGGTAACAACAGATGCTCCTGATGTTGTTTACTACATTGTTATTGGCCAACTCCAGGCCCATTCCTTGTGGCTCAAGATTTGAGTAAAGCAAGCAGTCATCCCAGACATGATGGCTGAGTTCAAACAGATGGGCAGGAAGGCTCAGAACACTGGCCATTCCATGAGTCCAGAGAGTGTTGAAGGTTTTGAACTCACTTTGACATTGGAACCCGAAGCCCAACTTTAGAACACCGACAGTTACCTGTTGAGGACTGGCAGAGGAATCCACACTCCCGGTGTGTTTTGACAGGACTCTGGTGATGGATTAACCTCTGAAGAGGGCCACCCTGTTTCCTGCTGTGAAAAGGGAGTCACGCTGGCTCTGGTTATGCCTTCTAGTGGGTGGTGACATGAGATTTGTGTTACTTCTTTTCACAGAACAGGAGACAGTCCCGGCCTTGTCATTTACAAATTGTGTGACCTTGAGCCTCCTTGCCTCAATTTCTTAATTTATAAAATGGAAATAATTTCTGCCTCAACAGGGCATTATGAAATTTAATGAATAAAGTATAAGTACATAGTAGACGTTCAATATTTAATCATTATTAGTTATTCAAGATCCCCTATCCCTTCCCTCGGTGAATTTACCACCATTAAGGGGCTGGTCCCAGCCTAACAGATACAGAACTGGACATGACAGGGCCCAGGAGCTCATGGAATTTAGGAATGTTCACTCACATTGACCAAACTCACAGGAAATTGAAAGATATACACCAGAATGTCAATGCATTAACTCTTTTTGAACAAGTATCACTATACTTTATCTGCACAGGAAAGCTCGCTAGGAAGTCGGACCATAAATTCATGGTGATCTCAGACTCAGCGCCCATGTGCTGGCATCTGCTCTGCTAGCCAGATGGCCTAGCTCCCCATTAGGGATGTGTCTGCCAGGCTCCCCAGCTGCTCACACTGGCGAGTCAGGGCCCCTCTGGACTGCAGGGATCATGCTGCCAGGGGCTCCTCTCCAATCTCATTTCTTCTCTGCTTGTCCCCTCCAAATCCCCTTTCTGACTGACACATTCTTTCTTTAGATATGTTAATATGATCGATAAGGTTACTGAAGAGTCCTTGCACTCTCTGCTTCTGGGGTGGGAAGCATTTTGTCTCTAAGATGCCTTTTGAATATGTCTTATCTCATCCATTATGTATTGATTTTTATAGTTGAATGCTCCGAGTTTAGGAAAGGAGGCCGGCTTCACTTCTCACACTTACTTAGAGACACGGATTATGGACGGGCCTTGCTAGACATGGATGGACATTCCTCCTGACCTCTCAGGGAACTGGGGGAAAACCCTTTGCCCTGGGTTAATCTGGCGTTGTTTAGTAGAGCTGGCCCTGTCCTGAGAAGTCTTACCTTTCTACCTTGGCTCATGTCATGTCCTGAGATTTTCATTTGCTTCTAGTTACTCACGACAGGGTGACTTGTGATGTTTCACTGATTAGTTTTCCTTCTTGTCTGAGTTGATCTCTCTACTCTAAAGGAAAGATTGAGGGGGCTTCTTGGAAACATTGGGGGTTCAGTTTCCTAGAGAAATCTTTTTCGTGATGGAAATGACACATCAGCAGCTCCGTCTGTACCTGCTTCTTTTCCTCTTAACATTAGTTTGGGGCCAGCTTCCACAGCCGTCATAAAAATGCCAGGAATGCGGGGCAGAGCAGTGGTGTTTATGTAAGTTTTGAGGGTGTTTTACCCAGTGACCAAAAACAATCAAAAGTAGAAACACCTTCTTAAAAGGCTACAATGACAAGAGAAATGCAAAGTCTCAAGTGAGTTGTGGGTCAAAGACCTTAAAGACCTGCTGACCCATAACGAAGGCAGAGTTTAGTGCTCTGGGTGGGAGGAGGGAGTATGGGTGGTGTAGATGCTGCAAGAACAATGTGTCTGCCGCTGCTGGGTACACAAAGAGGGAAGGTCTGTAGCTAGTGGTGGATAAATGGAGAAGAAATGAGAAAATAAGAAGTGGGCCGAAGAAAAACCTTCCTAAAGGAAAACAAACACCTCCCAGCTGAAGGAAAATCGAAGAAGGAAAACCTTCGTGGAATGCAAGGACAGTACAAAGGGTGGAAATTAGGAAAGCAGACATGCACACAAATAAGAGCCAACAAGCCAAACCCTCCCTGAAATCAACAGAGGCTTCCCTTGGCAGATATGTGCAAAACACATGTCTTAGAAACAGGGAACATTTAAAATGCAAACTAAACAAAGCAAAGGGTCTCCTGGTTTAAGTTAACACCCCTGGAAGTGATACAAGCTGTTTATAGTACAGGTAGCACTCACTGCTGTTCGCTGATACTCAAATTTTAAATTTAAAAATTAGGAGGCTACAATTTCCCTTCAGAACAGGCTGTTGGGGTTAATTGCTGGGTATTCATCGAAACTCAGGTTTTTAACCAGGGTTGGGACTCAGATTTCTGTCTTGAAATGAATAATCAGAATGGCATTGTAACCAATGGATCTACATAATCCCAATACTGATACCCCTGCAACCCCCCTTTTTCTTGGCAAAGCCAAACCTCTCAACCTTCTGTATCAAGGTGCTATTTTTGCCAAATACTATCCTACTCCTGAGTTGTGGTGTTTGTTTATCAGTTGTTTGTTGGTTTGTGTGGCAAAGAAAAATTTGGGGGTATATTTCATGGTAGTTGTTTTGCTCTTGTTTTGGAAGTCTCATGGAAGCCACGTGAATGTCAGATTCATTCTTTCTAGGAGAGAGGGCCCAGAAGATGGTGATGCAGGGTGTAAACTCTGATGGCATTAGGCAGTAGCTCTGTGACCCCGAGTCTTTTAATATCTCTAATTCTTACCTCATAGGAGCATGAGGATTAAATGAGAAATATGTGCATACAGTATAATAGCATGGTGATTTAAGCATGAACTGTCCTGGAAATAAAATGCATATTTGTTAAGCAGATGACCTCCTTTGAGAGGTCTTATCTCTAGAACATATACGATGGAGGGTCCCCGTCAGTTGGATGACGATGGCAGAGAAATGGTTTTTCTGGGTGTAGGAAGCAGCGTGCCCGATTCAGAACCGTGAGCAGAGGGTGGGGAAAGGGAGTCCTTTTTCAAAATGGAATCTTACTCCTCTATAGCCTAGTCCTCTATGGATACCCTCCCACCATCTCTGCAAATTTGATATCGCTTTTCTTCTTCCCATTCATTTATACTATGAGTTTGTGTGTTGAAAGGGGACATTTATTTATTTATTATTTTTACTGAATATGAGTGTGTGTGTGTGTGTGTGTGTGTGTGTGTGTGTGTAGTAGTAGTAGTAGTAGTTGTAGAAATAGATTGTGTTTTACTGGGGATAAAAGGGAATGGAGAGAAGTGGGGCTGAATTAGTAAAAGACAATAAGCATCTGCCTAAATCTGTGTGCTCCCAGGCTGTGTGACTTTGCCCTGTAGAGGGGGACCAGAGTGAGAATCTAGGTCTTGTCACTTTCAACCTACAGCTCTGCCTGGAGGTAAAAAACGAGAGAATTGCCGAAACCGGTTTGGCTCAGTGGATAGAGCGTCGGCCTGCGGACTGAAAGGTCCCGGGTTCGATTCCGGTCAAGGGCATGTACCTGGGTTGCGGGCACATCCCCAGTAGGAGATGTGCAGGAGGCAGCTGATCGATGTTTCTCTCTCATCGATGTTTCTAACTCTCTATCTCTCTCCCTTCCTCTCTGTAAAAAATCAATAAAATATATTTTAAAAAAAACACAAAAAACGAGAGAGCTGTATCCAACCATGTGTACTAGGGACTTGCCGAGGTCACGGTGCTAGTACCAACATGAGGCTCTTGGTCTCTGAGGACCTAGGTCTTGGGGCCTCTTGGCACCTCAAGCAGTGAACTTTCCACTCCCCTGCCTTCTCCTCTAGAAATGCGTGTGATGCTTAAAAAACAAATAGACAAAAGGCAAAAACAGAACAAAATAAAAACCCCCAATACATTGACTTGTAAGTCATCTAGGAAAACACGTTTAACGAAGAGGTGATTCCCGCTGACCATGAACTTCCTGCCGGAGCTCAGAGGCACTGCTTTGTGCACCGGGCTGTCTCGAGTTCTCCATCAACCTCTGGAAATAAAACTGTCTGTTGCTTTACAGCTGCTTCCTCCCGCCTAACAAAAATGGTGATGAAATTAAGTTCACCACAGCCCTCGGGCCCACACTCCCCCGAAAAGACCATCCCACATTTCTAAGGGTTAGCAGAATAGTCCCTTTTATAAATGGGTGCGATGACGTTATTGGAACGGAATGGGATGGGTGGCTCACACACTTGCTACCTCTGTGTCAGATTTCTGTGACTTTTTGTGTCTACATTGAGTTGTGAGACTGTAACTCACCCAGGATTTGCAAGTCAGTGATCTTGAAAAAAGTATCTGGTAATGAGTGGAATGCTTTTTAAGGCCCTCTTAAAGAATACAAAATTAACTCAACTACTAGTTTAAAAAAAAAGGATTGTGGAAATCACTCCCTTTTCCAACTCATGGTTACAGTTTAATAATAGAAAAGAATTTCTTGGAATATTAATCTACCCCCTCCCCACATCCTTCCTGCTATTTTGCCACCTCGCCTCCTCCGGCCCCAGCTGCCTGACTCTTTTCCCTTAAAAAGCACCTACAGTCTTAAAGCAACTGATTAACCACATGATGTCTCCTCTTAATGAGTTTAAAACAGTATAAATAATTCATTAAGAGCTTTAAAAAGTAAATCGAACAGAACTCCCTAGTTTTACAGCAACAAAGTTTGACGTGGGGTGGAGGGGGGCTTAAAATTTTCTGGAACATAAAAAGCATCTGTTTTTCCTGATAACATGACAACTTCTAAGCCAGATCGTGCTGGTTCTCAGATGTGCATGTGGAAGAGAAATCCATATCATTTGGATTCCAACCTCACTCTCTTGTGCTCTGACCGTGATGTCATGGGCACAAGTCAATCTCTCTGAGACTAAGTTTCTTCTTAAAATGAAGAACAGTAATAATATCTTCCCTGCTGAGTTGCTATAAGGATGAAAGAAGGTAATGTATATGAAAATGGTTCATTGTAATGAAAGATAAAATCGTTATTCCAAAGTTACCTGATTGCATTCTCCTAAGATTGTTCTAGTTAAGGCACTGATCTGACTGGTTTGTGAAAATGAGAACATACTGGTTGTAAAGTTTCTGATGATAACTTTTTTGCTAAGAGGAAATATAGTTTTAAAAGACAGACAGTACCACCTGGCCGGTGTGGCTCATTTGGTTGAATGTTGTCCTGTGAACCAAAAAGGTCACCGGTTTGATTCCCAGTCAGGGCACATGCTCGGGTTGTGGGTTTGATCCCCGGTCGGGATGCGTGCTCAGAGGCAACTGAGCGATGTTTCTTTCTCTCTCTCTTTCTCCCTCTCCCTTTCTCTCTAAGATCAATAATAAACATAAAAGACAGTACTAACTAGGCCCAAGTTCAGAATGGGGATTTTTTTTTAAAAAAGATCAAGTTCTTTAGACATCTTAAGTAGAAAGCTCTCATTCTGAAACAAATCAAGATCATTGGTGCGAAGCTGAGTGACAGAAAAGGACTCTCGGGCGGCAGAAAGGGGCTCTCTAGGCAGCTATCTGTCATTTTCTAGGCCATCTTTGTCCCATTAAATTAAAAAAATTTTATTGACTTCAGAGAGGAAGGGAGCAGGAGAGAGAGATAGAAACATCAATGATGAGAGAGAACAACTGACCAGCTGCCTCCCCCCACGCTGGGGACCAAGCCGCAACCCAGGCATGTGCCCTTGACCGGAATCAAACATGGGACCCTTCAGTCCACAGGCCAATGCTCTTTCCTCTGAGCCAAACCAGCTAGGGCTAAAACTGTTATTGAAACCCTAGGCACTCACCTCTGTATAACACACATGGCCTCCTCCACCTCACCTGGACACAGGAACCCAATGAGAAAGATTCTTTCCTATGTATTTCCAAGAATTGCCTGTGTCAAGATATTAAAAAGGGCCCCGTGCTGTCCTCTGTGGCCTAGTCCTCTATGGATGGGCAGGCAGGGGGGTGGGTCACCCTGGCGCCTTCTGAGGAGAGCTGGGAGCTCTAGCGGCTGCCAATGGCAGCAGTAGATTCTGCTGGGAGCCTCCCGTGTCTTGTATGCTACCTCCCACCTCCATGTGCCCCCCAGCACTTGGGAGGACCATCTCATCCCCTCTGGTTCCCACCATTACTCGTGTGTCCTTTTGTTCTTCTGCTCTTTGCATTTCTTAATTTGAGCAAAGGACCAGCAAATACCTGGGACATGAATACAGATCCCAAACTGCAGTACAGTTTGCATTGCATCTTAGGACCCAGGATCAGGCTTCCCCAGAGGGGAAAGCGGTATAACTGAGAACTGTGGTAACTTAGCCTTTGGACATTTTTTTCCGCTTGAGCAAGTGGTTGAGAGGAGGGGCAGGAGGCAGCTGCGGTGGCCTCCTACCCCCAGAAACTTTTCCAAGGGGCCTGGCATCATGGGAATTTGCTCAGTATGCTTTGAGGAGGTATTTCAATCCTGCTGGGACCATACCAGAGCAGTTTTTGGCTTCCCTGGAGTCCTGGGTTTGAATGTCACTGTCTAGAAGTATAGTATTTGATTTCCTAACCAGTTGTTCCTTCCCATGGAAAATTCATCTGACACATTATTGGGTTTCCTGAGAGGTATGCAATAAGACTCCCTTACTGTAATGAGAAAAGGGACTTTTTTTTTTTTCTGGAGCATATAATGATAACTGCTATTTTCACTCACTGGGTTACATATGCTCACTGGCTGTGCACTGAACACTAGCCACATACAAAGGAATGCTGTATTGTTCACCAGCGAAGGGGGTTGATGATAAACGACCTGGTTTCATTCCTGGGATAACATGGTTTTACAGCAGAAGAAGGTATTCCAAGCAGGACTCACCACTCCATGCCCAACCATGAAAGAATGGCACGCAGGTATCTGTCTGAGCCTCAGGAGCTGAAGTCTGAGCTCTGAGATCACACAAGAGTCATGGTGGAATCCTCCCCTCCAGCCCCCATTCTAAATGTGAGGCATCAGCTAAAACTAACATGTTTGCATGATTCTGGTTTCGAATATGAACCAAATATCTGCAACCCTGCATCCTTGAATCAAAATGGTTTAAAGCTGCCCCCTTTCAAATTCGGCTGCATGTTGGAATTACATCGGGGGTTAATAAAAACAAACTAACAGGTGCCCCCAGAATTCTAATTCAGTTCCAGCCCCCCAAATTCTAATTTAGTTGGTATAAAGTGTAGCCTGGCATTAGACAGTTTCAAAAGCTGCCCAGGTGATTCTCATGTGCAGTAAACTTTGAGAACCACGGGTTAAAGCTGTAAGGTGAAGTGATAAAGAGAAACAGTGAGTAGGTAGAGAGACTAAGAGGTAGAAGAAAGGCACACAGAGTGGAAGGCGATTTAAGGAAAGTAGCAGGAGAAACAAGAAAGCCAACAGAGAGGGAAGGAGTACAAGCCTTGTTCTAGTGGGGGACCAAGTGCCAAAGCAAAGACCCCGCTGCTGAGTTTCAGGGCTGTCTGGGACCCAGAGAGGGCTGCCTGTGAAGGGCGAGGCTGGCCCCTGCCCTTGCATTTCTGTGAGTTGTGTTTCTCATTACTGCTGTATGGAGGTGTAATCTTTGTAAGCTCATTAAGTGATGTTACTACTGGGAAATGGGAATGGCAGGGGAAGGGTTGTCGGTGGGCAGCGCGAAGGCCTGTGACCTGAGCCTGTGACCAGGGAGTTGATTTTTACCAGCGGGTTTGGGGGCTGCCAGCCATTGGAGGGGCTAAAACCACACCCATCTTACTGCAGTTAGTTGCCACGTTCACCTTACATGTCATTTCCAGAGGGTGCCCCCATGAAACATACCATGAAAGAAAGATGGCTCAATGCCATTGAACTTGTTCAATCTGACGGGACATAACATGAAGACAATGCCAAGAGGTACTAGCATAGAATAAGCATGTGAGCATCTATTTAGCTTATGAAATATTCATGTACTTTGCAATTTTTCCACTCCCCCCTTATTCTGCTGTCATTCCCCAATTTAAAAAATCTTTTTAAAATATGTTTTTATTGACTTAGAGAAAGAGGAAGGGAAAGGGAGAGATAAATGGAAACATTGGTGAGAGAGAAACATCTATAGGCTGCCTCCTGTACACCCCATACTACTGAGGATCAAGCCCACAACCCAGGCATGTGCCCTGACCGGGAATTGAACCGGCAACCTCTTGGTGCATGAGTGGACACTCAACCACTGAGCCACACTGGCCGGGCATCAGTCCCCAGTTTTAAAAAGCACACTTTGGAGAGCCTTAGCACAAGTGGAGTGAGGGGTAGAGAAATGGTGCCCAGAATCCTTCATGGGAACTCAGAGCTTTGAAGGTCCTGTTCTGGATGATTCCACTGTTTTACTTTCCTTTTGGATTATATGTTTTTATGTCTTAATTATGACTGCCCCAAGATCACGGGTGTCTTAATAAGGTGCTGGGGACGAGGCTTGAAGTATAGGGTTGGGAGCATTAAGAACCCTCCACAGGTACCTAGTCTTCAAAAGACGGAGAAACCCCTGGGTCCTTCTGACTTCAGATTCCCCCCCATGGTGTTTTCCCCTTTGACTGTTGCTGATTAAAGTGCCGGCCTCAAATAGGCCTTCATTACCACCTGCCTCCTCATGGGTCTTTTGTTTCTGGTGCCCTAGCAAGTGGCAGTTTGCAAGAGCCTGGTTAGTCCTTGGGAAAATTACACCTGCAAGGCCAGCTCTTTGTGGCTTCGCCTCTGCCACTCAAATGTTTGTTCAACTGCCTCTCTGGTCTGAGGCTCATGTCCCTGTCTCTCCACCAGCCGCTGGACTGCTTTGTACAGTTTATCAGCATGTTTGAAAAATGCAATTTTTCCACTCCCCCCTTATTCTGCTGTCAAACTCCCGGCTGATGCCGTCTTTGTTTAGTGGGTGGGAGGCGTCAAGTTATCCTCAGGATGGTTGCTTGGCGAGTGTGTTTACTGTTTGTGCAGAAAGGTGGCTGCGTTGTTTTTCATGAAGATTGTATTCTTTCTACGGAGGTTTGGAGAGGATTCTTTGGAATGTTTCTTTACAGGTGTCGCTTAGAAATCAGCCATTGTCACCCACTGATTGTAAATAAGCAGGACCCACAGCCCTAGGCGCAGCATTGTCGGGGAGTGAGATATTTTCATAACCTTTTGTCCTTCACCCTTATCTATAACTTGAGCAAACGCCGAAAGAGGATCACTGTTTTTTCGCTCGTGGTTGCACGTTACTTTTTTAATTACATTTTTTAATTAATTATACCCTTTTGGCTTGCTCCCTCACTTCCTTTGGGCATTTGCTCAAATGTCAGCCTTCCCTGCACAGTCCGTTAAAAATTGCAGCCCCTTCCTGTCATATTCCCAGCACGCCTTGATTTTTATTTTTCACCTGGGAGACATATACTCACAAAGTTACTCACTGTCTCCTCATTAGAATATAAACGCCTAGATTTTGTTCAGAGTGGTGTCCCCAGTGCCTGGAATGGAATGAGCACCTAATATGTGCTCAACGAATGCTTGTGAAATGAAAACAAAAATGTACCCTCTAGCAGCGGTGTGGCCTGATGGTTAGGAGCACCGGTTCCGAGCCAGGTTGCCTGACTTTGAATCCCAGCTTTATCATGTACTACTCCAGCACCTTAACTGCTGTAATATTTCATCATCTGGAAAGTGGGTACAATAGCAACACTGTGTAGTAAGTTGCTGTAGAAATCTTGGCTGTTAAGAATTACGTCATTAGACAGAGTTAGTCCCTTTTCCTGCATTTTCACTGGAGCGGGCAGGCTGGGCTCATCCTCACTGCCCTCCCTGTTCCCTTTGGTCAGGAGTCTCCTCACTAAGCTGACCACACTTTTCACCTGTATCCTTCAGCCTAGAAAAATCGTGGAAGCCTCCCTGGAATAAGGGCCTTTGCAGTCCCCTTGTCTCATGGAGGCGTCCAATAGCGTCCCCGCCCCTCCGGCACAGTGCTGTGCAGTGGTGAGGGGCACTGGCTTCGAATCCCACAGAACTTAGTTCGCAGCCCTGACCCTCACTGTGAGGTCTGGGCCAGCTGACTTCACCTCTCATTTTTTCTTTTTCCTTTCCTTTCTTTTTCTTTTCTTTTCTTTTCTTCTATTTTTGCCTCTGGGAATTGAGGACAGTCATCTCTACTTTGTATGAAGGTTATAACAATAAAGACAATGGGTGTAAAGAAAATAACCTCAGCCTGGGTTTGGTGCACTTTCATCCAATCAGAGAATAGTTGCTGAGCGGCTGCTGGGACCAGTGCTCAGCAGATCCTAGGTGGAGGCATGTCCATCCTTTGCTAAGAGAAGGGGGTGCTTCCCTCCTTCCAGCCCGTTTCCTGCAGCAGAACCTAAGCTCTGTGAGTGAGAGAGCGAGAGTCTAGCTCAGTGGTGGGCAAACTCATTAGTCAACAGAGCCAAATATCAACAGTACAACGACTGAATTTTCTTTTGAGAGCCACATTTTTTAAACTTAAACTATATAGGTAGGTACATTGTTATTAACTTAATTAGGGTACTCTTAAGGCTTAGGAAGAGCCACACTCAAGGGGCCAAAGAGCCGCATGCGGCTCGCGAGCCGCAGTTTGCCGACCACGGGTCTAGGTGGATGGGGCTTGTTTCCTGCCAGTGAAAGTCACACCCAAACTGGACAGAGATCAAATTTGTCAGGGGGAGGGGGGAGGAAGGTGATGCTAATGACTGTAGCTGTAAGAGAACTTTTGTATGGGGTGGGGGGGGTCACAGGTCACGGGCCAAGCCTCTCTCCTGACCCCCAGAGGGGTCACTCTGGAGAAGCTGCTGCCTGCTTTGTAAAAGTTAAGGTGCCAGAGGTTGAGGGACCTGGCCTTAGGTCACAGGACTAGAAACGGAATTAGGAAGAGGAGCCAGGTTTTCATGGCAGGTCAGTATGTCCGGGCAGCCAGGACCACTCCCCTTTGCTTTAAGCTGTGCCTTTCTCGTTGATGGCAGGAACAGGTTATTTGGTGTATTTGTGTTTTATTTGATTCTCCCTTCTAACTCTTCAACATCTTTCATGTTTTCCTATAATAGTTTTTCCTCAAAGTGTGAACTTTAGACAACTTGTATCAAAATCAGTGGTGGTGCCTGTTTTAGGTGCAAATCTCTGTACTGTACTCTTTGCTAAATCTAAATCGAACTGTCTAGTGCAGGGGTCCTCAAATTAGGCCCGCGGGCCACATGCGGCCCGCTGAAAACATTTATCTGGCCCGCCGGGTGTTTTTGCCGCCGCTGCCTGTTGCTTAGCAGCCGACTCATCCCGGGCCCACAGTGCGCATGTGTGGAATGTGCACCCCACTCTCCGACTCCCCTCCTTCTTTCTGTCTCTCGACTCCTCCTCTCAGTCTCGGGTGTGATCGGACGAGTCATGAGCTTGCCTGTGCAGAGCCTGCTGCTGCCTGAGGACCGAGGTAAGAACAAGTTAGGATTTTTTTTTTTTTCAAGTTAGGAGGTCTATTTTTTTTTTTTTATTTTGCAGTTAGTAGGGCCTTTTTTTTTTGAAGTTAGGAGAGCCTTTTTTTTGAAGTTAGAAGAGCCTTTTTCCAGAATGAAACATCTGAAATCTCCAACCAGATCTAGACTAACTGATGCACACTTGCATCACTTGTTACGACGAGCAGTGACAAATATGGAACCGGACACTGACCATCTCATTAGCCAAAAGCAGGCCCATAGTTCCCATTGAAATACTGGTAAGTTTGTTGATTTTTTACTTGTTCTTCATTTTAAATATTGTATTTGTTCCCGTTTTGTTTTTTTTACTTCAAAATAAGATATGTGCAGTGTGCATAGGAATTTGTTCATAGTTTTTTTTTTAAACTATAATCCGGCCCTCCAACGGTCTGAGGGACAGTGAACTGGCCCCCTGTTTAAAAAGTTTGAGGACCCCTGGTCTAGTGGGAAGGCTGCTTTTTTTTTTTTTTTAAATATATTTTATTGATTTTTCACAGAGCGGAAGGAGAGGGAGAGAGAATTAGAAACATTGATGAGAGAGAAACATCGATGAGCTGCCTCCTGCACGCCCCCTACTGGGGATGTGCCCGCAACCAAGGTACATGCCCTTGACCAGAATCGAACCTGGGACCCTTCAGTCCGCAGGCCGACGCTCTATCCACTGAGCCACACCGGTTAGGGTGGAAGGCTGCTTTTTAACAAACTTGCCAAGTGATTCTACCTCCCACTGAGACAGGCAGCGAGCAGCACTCAATGTTCCAGCTTCCTCTGGCTGGGGGTGGTCCTTCCTACGCATCTCACCTGGTTGCCTTGCCCCACAGAAGACCCAAAAGCATGGATCCACGTCAGCTTGAGCAGCTCCATGGTTAGTCTTCGAAATGAAAGAGTAGCTGTGTGCCTCTTGGCCATGATGCAGAAGTAAAATTCAGAATTCAGATTTTCAACTTCAAATCAAGATCAGGAATGGTTCCTATCTTCTCTGAACTCCTTCACAAATGTGTTAGAACACAACCCAAATGCACAGAAATGTTCAAAAATAGCACTAGTATGAGGCCGGCCTACTTTCCAAGGGCATAGCAGCTTGTGGCAGTTTCTAAAAATAGACCTTTCATACAGGTCACTAAGCAGGAATGGCCTCCCGTGTTACTGTTTACAGTTTCCCATCTGACACCTTCAGAGCAGCAGTCCTGCCTGGAGGAGGCTGGGGACCCACGTCGGTCTGTGGGGCTTCCTGGGAAAGTGCAGCCCGGGCTGCAGCCCAAGAAGGGGGACATTCAGCAGCATCCTGACCGAGACCCGCCGTGTTTGGATGAAGGGCCCTTTCAACCTTTGTGTCATGATTCCTTGTCCTCGTTCCATCACTGTCTCAAAGTCAGGGGCAGAGGTCAAAAACTCCAAGTCCCGCCACGAGATACTAATGAACAGAAAAATAAGCTCATGTTCAGGAATGTATGACCCACACTGTTTTGTTAGTTTAGGCTAGCTTGCATTCTTTCCCCTTTGCAAACGCGTGAGTTGACAAGGCATCCTGTCGTTGCAAATGTCATTTTGACACCTTCCCATAAAATGTGCAGAAAAGGCTCCCTTCTCTGATATTTTTGGAATAACCCTATAACTATCGAGAGTTCTTTTCTTCCTGTGTAGTAATTCATGGATACCACTTTCCTGGCCCCTAAATGCAGATGACGTGGGTGGTATGAGAATTAAAATTTCTTGGGATTAAAATTCTGAAATTAAGCAAATGGGATAAAAGAATGGGGACACTTGGAATTGAATACAAATGAGGTGATTAAACTGGACCATCAGGCTTTCACATCCATAAGATTCATAGTCATTTCTGAAGAAATGGCTTATTTTGGATCAAATGTAGAATATTATATCTAGGAATCCATTTTTTAAAAGATTTTTTAAATTGATTTTTAGAAAGAGGGGAAAGGGAAGGAGAGAAAGAAACATTGATGTAAGAGAGATACATCAATCGACTGCCTCATACACACACCCTACCAGGATCGAGCCTGCAACCTGGGTATGTGCCCTGACCGGGAATCGAACCAGCAACCTTTCAGTGTACTGACAATGCCCAACCAACTGAGCCACACAGGCCAGGCCTAGAAATCAATTGTGATTTATGAGTTAGCTTGTCAACATTAATAAATAATCCTTGTAAGCTCTCACCTTTGTTAGCTTTGAGTGTTCTATGCATTTCTTTCTCTCATTTAATTCTCACAACAACCCCATAAAATAGGTATGATTATTACTCTATTTTAAAGAAGAGGAAACAGACTTTCAATAAGGCAACCTGGCCAAGGGGACAGACACCTCTAAGAAGTGTGGATTTGAACTCCCATCTAACTGACACAAAAGCCCACGCTTTGAGGAGCGGGTTTTCTGTGATTGCTCAAACCCCTGAACCAGCGTGGGTCTTCAGCCTCTGGGTGACCACAGTTTGGGTTCTGCCAATGCTTTTATTTATTTTGCTTTCAAAACAGTACACACTGGTGCCTTTTGTTTCCCCAGCAGTGTTGATTCAAATTCCCTTAAATAAATTAACCTTCCCCTCTTGTCTAACTCATTTGATGGGAGCAAGTCCACCTGCCAGTAAAAATAGAAATGGGAGAAACAACACAGCAAGAAGGGAGAAGCCACAGAGGGTTGTATGGTTATCAGAATGTGAGTACAGGTGCATCATTTTTCTGCTCTCCCCCAAAACAAAACAAAAAGAGCCCAAAGCTTGATTCTAATCAATCACAGTATGTTCTGTAATTTTTAAATGGTTGATATACCTGATTAGTATGGAAATGTGGGAACATTCATTGTTTTTGTAAGAGGACTTTGGAGATTTTATCGCTTCTCTTCCAAATATTAAATGTTTGATAATGGTGCTAAGTTTAAGTGCTAGACCTGTGGGTACTAGCTCATAGCACTGGAAGACTCTGTCCATTACAGGAGGGGCTGGGCTGGGTCTGATCCAACTTCTGAAGGAGATGAGATGTGTCTTTGTGCTCTGTTCTTGCCAGCACCTAATGAAGGCCCCAGGCTTTATCCCATTAGTACCCACTGCTCTCTGCACACCCCACCCATTCTGTCTCAACTCTAACCTCTTCTAGGAATTGTTCCTCTACACCTGTCTCTTTGCTGGTTCCTCATTCAAACTTGCCGTTGGGTTTCTTGCTCCCTTTGAACCTTGTTGAGCTCTAAAGACATGGCTAAGAATAGCTGAAAGTCTTTGAGAACCAATCTTGCATTGATATAAAATGGCAGTAATAAAGCTATTATTCATATTTTTAAAAGCAATTTGAAGGTTAGCAGGATCTTAACATAAAGGAATGTCTTCCCAATGGTGTTACCCCTGTGACAAATTGGTTGGAGCTATCTGTGGACAAATAAATAAGTGGGTCTTGTCATTAAAAGCCTTCAAGTCAGAAGATGACCTCAACCTCTTAAGGCTGACCTTGGCTCCTCCCTGTATAGTCAGTGGGGAGTCTTAGTGGCCAGTGATGATGGGCCCTGAGGTGGGGTTGGAGAATATATAAGATGTCCTGAAAGGAAAGTGAACATGCTCATTTCACACTTTTGGAAATCATCTTACAGGTGTATGGTGGTCATTCAAATGTGACTGTCCAGGCCTTGAATATAGTGAAAAGAAACTGATGGATATGTTTCAGGTACGGAGGCTTTTATCCCAGGCTAGTTTTCCTGTGCCACCCGACTGTTTCTGAGAGACTAACACAAGCTTGAAACCCAGTATGCACAAATTGGAGTTTAGCTTTGTCAATTGCTCTCCATTGGCACAACAATGAGACTGTATTGTGGTTGAGATTTGTGGGCTGAAGTAGGCAGTGTGATGAAGGGACACTCTGATAACCTATCACCCCATGTAAATGGCACAGAAGGTCACGTGCAGGGTTGACAGATTTAGCAAATCAAAATACAAGATGCCCAGTTTATATTTGGATTTCAGATAATCAACAACTAATTTTTAGTAAATGCCCCTGATTTTATCTAACAATTCTAGTCACATAACAATTTATATGTACAGAAGAAAAAAAATGAATTCTTTATTCTGCCTAAATGTAATCTGGTCTTTCCCATAAACCCATACTTGCTGGTCAGCAAGGAAACAGAGTTTTAGTCATAGCCAAGTTAAAAGCTAGCCTGGTCTCATTGCTGAATAGTACCTGGAGGTGACGCTTAGTCTTTCTAACATAAAATGCTCCCTTCTCACATGTAACCTTCCATCTCTACTGCCCAGCTGCTTTGCCAAAAGAGTGTCTGGGGTTTGGGGCAGGGGTGAGCGCAGGTCTTAGGGCACAGTGGTCTTCCCCATCACCTCTGACCTCCACCACTGAATTCTGCAGCTGTCAAATTCACGGTCAGCTCTGGCCTGGGTGATGCCCTGGGGGATCCCTGGCAACCTCCCACCGGCAGACACACACATTAGATTCAGACGCCTTAGTGTCTGCGAAGTTCCCCACCCCGGTAACCCCTGGCCCAGTGTTCACCTCAGGATCATCTCACCCCATCATAGCTGCCTCATCCCCAGTCTACTGGCTGGCATCTGATATCTGTCTGAGTTGATCTGGGCCCGGTCCTCTCCAGTGTGAGATTCTTCTAGAGTCTCAGTGGAGCAAACAGAGCCAAGATTCCCCAACGCCCTGGACGTGGCCCTCACTTACCTCGCATCATGCACTCTTCTGCCTGAAGCCAGAGAGGTGAAGTCAGAACGTGCCATCATCTTTCCCTCATTTCCACAATACTCTGGAATGGGAAGGGCTGGACTTTCTATTTTCTTACTTTGCTCTATGCTTCCGTTCTTCTATAACTGCAAGCCTCCTATCGTAGGTGGGAGGGGCATCTTCTCTGCACTACGGGGAAAATGTGGTGATTGGAATCCTAGAGGCTTAACACTGGATACGTTGCATTGGTTCTCAAAAGTGTGGTCACTGACCAGAAATGTGTATGAAATGCAGATTCTCAGGTCCTCCTCTAGAACTGCTGAATCAGAAAGTGGGGTTTGGGACTAGCAATCAGTGGTTTACCAAACTTTCCAGGTGATTCTGATGGACCCTTAAGAACCCCAGCTTTAAAGATTTCAGCAAATTCTTTTATTCCCTCTTCTAGGTTCCAAGCCTAAAGTCTTATTAAATAGACCAAATACTCCCCAATCAATCTAGTTGATTAATATTGCTTGATAAAGTTGAAACATGTTTTGGTTTAAATAAAAAAAAAAAAAGGAATGTGCAGCCTTAAAAAAAGGAAGGAAATTTTGACACATGGTCCAACATGAGTGAGCTTTGAGGATGTTATGCTAAGTGAAATAAGCCAGTCTCAAAAAACAAATACTGCATAGATCCACAGGTGTGACGTACCTAAAGCAGTCAATTTCATAGATACGGAAAGTAGAATGATGGTTGCCGAAGCCTGGGGGAACCGATGATTGGGGAGTTATTGTTTTATGGGTACAGAGTTTCAGTTTTGTAAGATGAGAGGAGTTCTGGAGATGGGTGGTGGTGATGTGTGCACCACAATGTGAATGTACTTAATGTTACTGAACTGCACAATTAAAAATGGTTAAGGTGCTACATTTTGTTATGCGTATTTTACCACAATTAAAAAAATTAATTAAAAATAAAAGAAGGAATTTGGTAGCTAAGCAAAGATTAAAGTTGTGAGTTAAAAATGGCTTAAGTTCTTAAGCATCAGGTATTGATTCGAGGAAAGGTCACATGGCTAACTCGCCTGTTTATCTGTGGAACATAATCCTGGATGTTGGAGTTCAGGTCTAAACTTTGAAACAGGTGCTTCTAGTAAGTTTGGGTACTTCACTATTTCGTGGTTGAGTTTCTGAGCTACCTGAAGTGTAAAAAGAAGATACAAATAGATCTGGCTCTAGAACTCAAATAGGATAGTTGGTCTTAGTGTGACTATTGAGATAAAAGGTATTATGGAGTTTTTGCATATCTCAGACTAAAAGGCCTTCAGCATAAATGAATTGCTAGTGGCCTGTATCATTCTACATAAAAAGTATTGGCAAGCCATCAGCTTTCCCCCATCTGCTGAAAGGATGAGCCACCAGGGAGGGCCTGGCAGTGTACTCTGTCCATTGGCTTGAATAGGAGGTCGCCTAGTGCCTTTATTGCTCTACTCTGCCAATCATTGGGTATATGAGCCCATCCTCCCCAGAGGCAGCGATAAGGCGAAGGTGTTGGTAGATGGTGGCAGATGTTACTGGCAGCTTTAGACCTCCCTCTACCTCCCAATAATATGCATTGATTGCTCACCCAATAAAATAATATCCTTAATATGAACAATTCACGTGTTCTCAATTTGTTAAAGAATGAATAAAAGCACTAACTGGTTTGGCTCAGTGGATAGAGTGTCGGTCTGCGGACTCAAGGGTCCCAGGTTCGATTCTGGTCAAGGGCATGTACCTTGGTTGTGGGCACATACCCAGTAGGGAGTGTTCAGGAGGCAGCTGATCGATGTTTCTAACTCTATCCCTCTCCCTTCCTCTCTGTAAAAAAAAAAAAAATCAATAAAAATATATATATATTTTTAAAAGAATGAATAAAAGCATCTCTAGAAACCCCTCCGGTCCAAGTGAAAACAGTGAATTTACTCTGCAGAACACAGCTTCAAGACAAGTTCCTGCAGCTCCTTCACAATCCGCTTGCCACCAGGAAGCCCTCTTACAGGAAATTCTGTCCCACTGTTCTAATCCCATTTCCAGGCTGCACAAATTTCCTGGGAGAGAGGAAATGGTTTTTTTATTATACACCATTTTGCAAAATATTTAATTCTGTAATCAGCATGGAAAATGTTGAGGACTACATGTTTGAAATGCTGATTTTTCTGGCAAAGCCATATGTTGTCAAGTGGCTATAGAAGCATTTTTTTTTCTTTTTTGCTGTTTTTCTTTTTTCCAATTTTAGTTGACATACAATATTATTTTAGTTTCAGGTGTATAATATAGTGACTAGACATTTATATAACTTATGAAGTGATCACCTAGATAAATCTAATACCCATCAGACACCATACCTAGTTATTATAATACTAGTATTAATAACTATATTCCCTACGCTGTACTTTACATCCCCAAAGAAGGATCTTTGAACACCCAAATCTGCCTCCTGTCTCAAAACTCTATTTGTACAAGACAATGTTCTCATAAGCCCAAGAGAAAAGATAGCGAGGTATTTATTTTAATTTTGTTCATTAAGTTGTTTTAAAAATAAAAGTACGTAGCCCAGCCAGTGTTGCTCAGTGGTTGGGCATCTACCCATGAACCAGAAGGTCATGGTTCTATTCTTCATCAGGGCACATGACCCGGTTGCAGGCTTGCTCCCCAGTAGGGGGCGTGCAGGAGGCAGCTGATTGATGATTCTCATCATTGATGTTTCTTTCCCTCTCCCTTCTTCTCTCTGAAATCAATAAAAACGTATTTTTTAAAAGTTAAAAATAAAAGTACCTAGATAATAAACATCAGTTTCCAATACCTCTTTCAATACCTTTCCATACCACCACCAATCCTTATAATGTGAAGTATGAACTCCTAGTCAGACTCTAAATTGAATAAGGTTGATTATGCTCCTGGTTAAGAAATGAAGTTTGTTATATTCTTGTGGAAGAGTTAAGAAAACATGCCATTTACTAACTTTATGGGGAGGCTATGTAGTCCAGTGGAAAAGTCCCTGGGCTTTGTAATGGCCTTGCCTTGAACCTCGACTTCTCACGTATTGGCTGTGGAGGTAGCTGCATAACCTGCCACAGATCCAGTTTCCTTTAGCTGTACAGTTGGAATACATTCTATCTAAATTTGTATCTCAGTGGGTTGTTTAATGCTTAAGCGAGATACTCTATGTAGAGTGGCAAGTACATCTTGGCCTATGGTAGTCACACGGGAAATTATAGTTATCAGACAGAATAGGTGTGTGAGAGCAACAAGTAACAGAAGGGGCAGAGGCAGTTGGCTAAGTCTGTGGGCTCCATCCTTTGTTGGGTTTACCATGACTCTCTTCAGTTGTATCCTTGCTTAGTGAAGCCCAGTTTTATTTCTTTCAGACCTGAAGCAATTAGATCTGTCATCAATTTCTTGAGATTAAGATTTGAATTAGGCGACAACTGGCAAAGGTAATTGATGTGGAGGTCAAAGTGGGGGTGGGGAGTGTGGCATAGGCTGGAAACATCAGGAAGGAACCTTAGCAGATGCTGAAAATAGTCTATATATTCTTTACTGTTTACATAAGATTGGTGCACTTTACACACTATGTGTGTGTTGCACCTTAATACCAAAAAAAAGGAAAAAATTAAAAATGAATTGAACTACATGTACGTAAGAATACAAAGGTCTCCACATATCAAATCCACTATTAGGTGAAGGAATTAAGAAGTACAAATCGGCAGTTACAGCATAGTCATAGGATGTAAAACACAGCATACAGAATATAGGTAATAATATTGTAATCATTATGCATGGTGCCAGGTGGGTACTAGACTTATCGGGGGATCACTTTGGAAATTATATAAATGTCTCATCACTATGCTGTACACCTGAAACTAATCCTATCTAATAATAGACAAACATGGTAAATGACCGTACCTTCGCTACGCCTCCCATTGGCTAATCAACGCGATATGCAAATTAACCCAACCAAGATGGCGGCCGGCAGTCACGCAGCTGAAGCGAGCAGGAGGCTTGCTTGCTCCAGTGATGGAGGAAGCCAAGGTTCCCCACCTGCCGAGGCCCGGCTCTGAGCTCCGAAAGCAACAAAGTTTCAATTATAGAAGCTAATCAAACCCCAGATACCTGCTTTCAGCAGGCTGTGGCCACAGAGCTGGAGCGAGTAGGAGCTGGCTCTCAGCTCCAGTGACGGCAACAAAGTTTCAATTATAGAAGGTAAATAAATCCCAGAATAAAAAAGAAAAAGAAAAAAAGGAGAGGCTGGGAGCTTCAGTAGCCGGCCAGCCTGAAAACGGCCCTCAGCCCCTCACCCAGACTGGCCAGGCACCCCAGTGGGGACCCCCACCCTAAAGGGGGGGTGGCCAGCCTGAAAACAGCCATCAGCCCCTCATCCAGGCTGGCCAGGCAACCCAGTGGGGACCCCCACCCTGAAGGGGGTGTGACCAGCTGCAAACAGCCATCAGCCCCTCACCCAGGCTGGCCAGGTACCCCAGCGGGACCCCCACCCTGATCTGGGACACCCTTCAGGGCAAACCAGCCGGCCCCCACCTGTGCACAAGGCTTCTATCCTATATAGTAAAAGGGTAATATGCAAACTGACCCTAACAGCAGAAAGACTGGGAATGACTGGTCACTATGACACACACTGACCACCAGGGGGCAGACGCTCAATGTAGGAGCTGCCCTCTGGTGGTCAGTGCGCTCCCACATGGGGGAGCCCTACTCAGCCACAAGCCAGGTTGATGGCTGCCAGTACGACGGTGGTGGTGGGAGCCTCTCCTGCCTCCTCAGCAGCACTAAGGATGTCCGATTGCAGCTTAGGTCTGCTCCCTGCTGGCAAGTGGACATCCCCCGGGGAGCAGGCCTAAGCCAGCAGGTGGTCATCCCCCGAGGGGTCCCAGACTGCAAGAGAGCACAGGCCGGGCTGAGGCCCCCCCCCCCCCCGCCTCGAGTGCAGAAATTTTTGTGCACTGGGCCTCTAGTATAAAATAATATTTAATGTCAACTGTAATTGAAAAAAATTCAAAGAAAAAAATTCACTAATAAATCTAGACAATTCTGTTTTTAAAAAGCCACGTCAGTGAATTTAATCAAGTTCTTTGATTGGCAGCATTTGAAAACTACATCTTACAGAAGTATTTGACCTGCAGACATTTGTTTGATCTAGAAATATTTGGCCTGTAAACATTTGTTTAATCCACATTAAAAATGTGGAAGTTTTACATAAGAATCTGGCTTTCTGGCTTCTGGAAAAATCAGACGATCTGGCAACGCTGGCTTGGAGCGGCGTGCACCACGTCAGGTGACGCGTTCCCTCTCCAGTTTGCTTTGGGGCCCCACTGCTCCCTATGATCTTACACCTGCCACTTTTTTCATCTCCAGCCAATTGCCCAGACCGAGTCTTTTCCAACAGAAGGTTGGTTGACAGTTTCTAATACTAAACCAGGGCTGGGAGTCAGTGTGTCTTCTCTTTGATCTCTCCAGTGCCCACCCTGGCAAGCCCTCATGAACTGTTTGCTGAATGAATGGAAAACCCCACATGATGTGCTGACTGCCTGCTTGTGACATCTCTTGCCACACTTCTTTGTGAGGCACGTGGGGTTGCTGCCCTGCTGTGATTCGAACTGCCTTTTTGTACTGTGGTACAAGGTAGAGGCTTAGGAAACCGAAAGGGAGAATGTTCTTTACACTGTCCATTTGAATTATGATTTGAAGCAGGTTTTATCATACCAAATTATCATCAGGCTAATTGCTTGACAGCCGCTCTCGTTACTGCTGGCTGGCGCCATTCAACCGATCTACTCTGCTGATATCTGGCGGGGGTGGCGTGGCATAGTCTCCCTAGGGAGAAATCTGCTAGCCAGAAAAATCCCCAAACTCCCAAATGTTGAGCATGCCATGCACATCCCATTTCTAAGCCACTCCAAATCTAACATATACAGTAATGTTTAAGAGTATACTTAGAAATCAGGTGGTCGGGGTTCAAGTCCTATTACTGCCACTTGCTTGTTTTGTGAGCCTGGCCAAGTTTTTAATCCATCTGTGCCTGAGATTCTTCAGCACTAAAGTGGGTAGAAGGGCAGTAGCTCCCTAGCAGGGGTTGGAAGAGTTAAAACAAAATATATAAAGTACTCAATATCCTGCCTGATATGTAGTAAATACCCTACTAAGTCCGTATATAAGTATGTAAATGTAATTGACATTTACTATTACCTTTACACCACATTCATTTTTTTTATATTAGCTGTGTGATTTTCCTAGAGATTGAAATGAGTCATTAATAGCTAAGTGGTTAGAGCATCAGCTTGTGCACTAAGGGGGCTCTAGTTCAATTCTGGTTAAGGGCAATGTACCTGGGTTGTGGGTTCATTCCCCTGGGGGTGCAAGTGGGAGGCAAGCAGTAGATGTGTCTCTCACACACATTGATGTTTCTCTCTCTTCCTCCCTCTCCCTCCCTCCCTTCCACTCTCTCTGAAAGCAATGGAAAAGTATCCTCGGGTGAGGATTAACCTATAAACAAGCAAATAAATAATGATGCTGTAATGTGTGTTCCTCAATGTTCTTTCTCCAGTGTTCTTTTCACCCCTGTGAACCCACATCTATACCTGTTATTCTTAGCACTCAATAGTAGGTTGGGTTCCCCATCAGGGATGTTGGGACTGAGCTCAATGCCTTTGTTACCTTCTGGCCTCTAACATTCTTATGAAGAAATACCATGGTCTCCCCCAACCCCCGCCAAATTAGAGACTGTGAAGAGAGAAAAAAGAACAGGGTGATATGCTACTTTGGGCCTGTTAGTCTCAGACAAAACAATAATAGAAGCATAATTTATATATATATATTTTTCCATTAATTTTTAGAGAGAATAGGAGGGAGAGGGAAGAGGGGAGAGAGAAATAGTCTGGCATGGGGCGGGGAGAGAAACATTGATGTGAGAGAGACACATCAATTGTTTGCCTCCTGCACATACCCGGACCAGGACCAGGGATCAAACCTGCAACCCAGGTACATGCCCTTGACCAGGAATCAAACCCTCAACCTTCTGGTACACAGACCAACACTCTAACCACTGAGCCATGCTGGCCAGGGCTAGAAGCATAATTTAAATTGAAAGTGTGGCTTTCATCAGTAGCACCAGCAATAAAAAAAAATCATGCCTTCTGATTTCTGTATCATAAGTGGTTTATGTCCCATGACTATTATACAGGAGAGGTATAGTAATACTTTAACTGACATCGTTTATGATGCTAAGAGGCCTACAGGCATTATCTGATCAGTCTTGATGTCAGCATGTGGTCAGATTGGGATAAAAATGTTCACCTGAGTACAAAGTGAACTGCTGTGTGTCCACTTAGCATGTCCTCAAGGGTCTGACTCCTTTAGAAACACCTGGAGTTCTCCAACAAATACAATTTCCCATGAAATTAATCAAAAAGGGACTTGAAAAGAGAAACTTAAATTCAGTTTCTCTCTAGGTTCACTACCCAGTTCTGTGGGGGTTTTTCCCCAGCATGGAACTTCTATGTGAAAATTTGCAGAGTTGGGCTAAACTAATTCTTTAAAAAAAAAAACCACACAATTTAAAAAATTATTTATTTCAGAGAGGGAGGAAGGGAAGAGAAAGACAAACATCGATGTGAGCAAGATACATCCATCAATTGCCTCCTGTACGCGCCCTGACTGGGGTTGAACCACAACCTGGGTGTGTGTCCTGACTGGGAATTGAACCCATCACCTTCCAGTGCATGGCTCAACACCCAACTGAGCCACAGCAGCCAGGTCTAAACTAATTATGACCCCCACAAAAATGGATTGACCTTTTTGCTTTACATGTCATTGTCACCTTGTTCATTGCCACTGTCCTCACCAATGCAATCTATTTTATTATTTACATCATCTCTTCCTCCTAAAGACACAGTGTGATTTCTACAAGTGAGATGTGCAGGATACCAGCTCTACCTGAGTTGTTTATAAACATGACTTTGTAAGGCTTAATTTACTTTTTGAGAATCTAATATATGCCGATCGTTGCTCTGGGTGTTTGGGACTCAGCCATGATTAAAACAAAGACATCTGTCCTCATGAGGTGATGTTCTTCTGAGCAGAGGAATGAACAATAAACACGATACATATGTAAATTATACAGTATGTTAGAAGGTAGCGAGCAATCTATGACAAGAAAGCAGTCCACAGGCTGTTTTTATCTCCTCCACTCATAAAATTCAATTTCTCCTGGGAGGATTGAGGACAAACTTATAATTTTTAAAAATATTCTCCGTGAAAGTACTTTGAGCTTCTAGAGCAGAGCATACAAATACAAGGGCTGGCAAATAAGTGTTGTGGAGGGCCTTCCATTCTACCTTACATCGTGGAGGGGTCTACCCTGAGCTGCTAGAGAACATGTGCTATGCACAGGCACAGACCCAAGGAAATGGAAAATCCCCTTCCTGTGTTTGTGAGGCTTTCTCTCCACTGACACTCCCATCTCTGGTCACCAACAAGCACCCTACAAGGACCTGTGCAGATCATAAGGGAACATACCCATGGAGATCTGTGCCCTGAAATCAAGGCCATCTGTCTTGGTCTGCAGTGTGTCAACAGAGTAACATAAGCCTCTCCTGCCTGTGGGTTGTTTTTTGTTTTGTTTTTTTAGATAAAAACATAATTTTTTAAATTTCATTTTTATTGTTTTGGGTTTTTTGGTTTTTTTTACATATATTTTTATTGATTTCAGGGAGGAAAGGAGAGGTAGAGAGAGATAGAAACATCAATGATGAGAATCATTGATTGGCTGCCTCTTGCACGCCCCCTACTGGTGATCAAGACCACAACCGGGGCATGTGCCCCGACCAGAATCAAACCCGGTACCTTTCAGTCCATAGGCCAACACTCTATCCACTGATCCAAACCAGCTAGGGCTGGGTTTTTGTTTTGTTTTTTTAATATATTTTATTGATTTTTTACAGAGAGGAAGGGAGAGGGATAGAGTTAGAAACATCAATGAAAGAGAAACATTGATCAGCTGCCTCCTGCACACCCCCTATTGGGGATGTGCCCACAACCCAGGTACATGCCCTTGACCGGAATCGAACCTGGGACCCTTCAGTCCGCAGGCCGACGCTCTATCCACCGAGCCAAACCAGTTAGGGTGGGTTTGTTTTTTAAAAGGTAATCAGAAGAAAATAAAATGTGCCTGAATAGATCAGCTACTAGCTTTTAGAAAAAAGGAAAAATAAAAGCCCCATATTTCTCCAAAAACTCATCTAGTATGTTCTTTTATTTCTCTTTACCACAGAGATTAGTACTGGGGAGAAACTTAGTGATGTTTTGGATTAGGCTCAGACAATAAGTGACCTGCTCAAGGTCACTAAGCAGGGCAGTGGCAGAACCAGAAGTTGAAAGCCAAGCCCTCATGTCCTGGTCCAGTGCACAGTGGGTTCCACAACACTGCTTCCAGATGAGATCATCAGTGCTTTTTGATCATGGATTGTGTAACCCTCTACAGCTGATTGCCAAGGAAGCTAGGTAGGCAGGTAATAAAGGAGAAGTCTAAGATGTTTGTGCAAGCGTTCCAGATTCTCATAAAAATCTGAAGTAGAGCAAGCAGGAAATAGAAGGTGGGGCTGAGGGCAGGTTGACAGGGGTGGGAGGCAGCTTAGCAGGAGGAGGGGTAGCTGGTGGGCACTGCAGTGTGAAGGACTTCCTATGTATCAAAGTCACATGCACTGACATGAATGAAGGGCGTCATTTCCAGACTTGAGGATTCCAGACTCCACTATCCTTCCATCCATGAGTGGCTGCCAAACCACCGAAGGGTAAGGGGACACACACTGTGCTGTCTCACTTCAGATCCTCAGATCCCAGGGAAGGTGGGAGAGGATCATCCAGCCCACACCACAGCTACTAGGGAACATCGGAGCGCTCCCTGCGGGCCAGGCACTGGGCTAAGTGCTTAACTTCCATCATCACATTCGCCCTCACAGCAGATCAGTTCTATCATCAGTCCCACTTCAGGAGAAGAGAAAACTGAGGCTCGGAGAAGTTTAGTAATGGGCCCAGGGTTACAGAGCTAGTGAATGCCAACGTCAGAATTCAGATTCTCCTTGACAGAGGGTGGTGGTTCGGAGTGTGGACTCTGGAGTCAGATTGCCAGGGTGTGGAGCCCCTCGCCCTGCAGCTTGCTGGCTGTGAAGTGTTCAACGCCTTTCTTAACCTCCTCAAGCCTCCCTTTCCTCCTCCATAAAGTTGTAACATAATTATAGCCTTTACCTTATAGATTTGTGGTGATGATTAGAGAAGGCAATGTAGTCACTACTGACACATAGTTAATTACTAGTTGTGTGGACGTTAACTACAGGTTGAATCACATGGAATTGCTATTATAGTAGACCAAGAGTCGTCAAATATAGACAATTTCATATAGTTCAATCTAATACTACATAGGTGCCCATTCCTTGTAAATATAACAACGGTTCCTTTAGTCATCTCATCATTTGTGAAAAGAGAGGTGACTTAATTGCTTCACTATAATTTTTTCCCCTTTACTGGCCTGCTTGCTTTAGCTTCTCTAAAGAATCACATAGAGATATCCTCTCTTCTAATGTCACCTAGCACCCACGAGGACGTTCCCAGAGCCACCAATTGGCTGAGGCTGTTGTCACAGGGAACCTGATGGAGAGTAGATTGGAAGTGAGCGGAGACTGGACAGAGATGGACTATGAGGAAATTTCTGGTGAAATGAAGAGGGCATGGGCTTGGCTTCTTTAAACCAGCATGTATGTTCTGCTCTTTGAGGGAATGGCATTCCCATACTAGGCAGCTAATCATGATAAACACATGTCCAGCATCACCAGTGGCCATTCTGGACTGTGGAGATGAGCTCCTTTCAGCGGCTGGAGGTTAAATTTGACACAGTTAAAATTCATGTCATAGTAGGGCTGCTCTTGAACTCCGGCTTGGTGGGAGTAGCCTCTGATGAAAGAACATGCAACTCAGCTGTTTTGGGAGAAGTTGTAAGGGGGTGAGGTGGAGGGGATAAGAATTTTGCCCTCCTAAAAGGAAGAGAAAACTGAGATTTAGAGAAGTTTAGTAATGGGCCCGGAATTACAAGGCTGGTGAATGCCAGCGTCAGAATTCAGATTCTCTTTCATAGCGGTGGTTCCGAGTGTGGGCTCTAGAGTCGGGTTGCCAGGGTGCCGACCCCCTAGCATTCTTTTGAAAGAATGCATCTATGGTGCAAGATCTAGTAGGAGGCATCTCTTCTGAAAGATGATTCTCTGCCCGCCCCCCCGGACCACTGTTCCCATCTCACACTTGCCTCAATCCTATTTCTTTAGAGTTCACATTATAGGAATATAAATAGCTCTGGAATTCAAGTAACATCCTGGAGACTCCGCCTTCCTAGTGAATACAAGGAACAGTCTTTAAATAAAAGTCATTTCAAAATTAAGATGAAATGTAATGCCATTTTCAAGGACACTTTAGACTTTCTTGGTGTCTAGAATAGAAATTACTACTGTATTTAGAATATATTGCCTCCTGTGATTTCAGAATTCTTTCCCCTAGTCTTTCCTCATCTCAAAGATAATCTGTAAGACTTTTAAAGATTCTTTAGCAAGGAGGGTTATAAATGATCTGTGGGTCCTATGATT